>NC_056743.1:1631815914-1631990914 GCF_019279795.1 Protopterus annectens | reverse complement strand
ACTCCATTGTTAACTCCTCCATGCGGCTCATTTCATATGCAGCCGATGGAGCGAGTAGGGCCGCAGGCACAGGAGTGGCTTTAAGGCGTCAATCCTGGATGCGACTTTGTAATTTTGCAGACCCCTTCAAGGCGTCCTTCACAAATTCTCCTTTTGATGGTTCGACCTTGTTCAGACCTCAAGTGAAAGACACCTTGACTAGATGCGAACAAGATGGCAAGACTCTTTCTGCCGTAGGAGTCCATTTCTCCACCCCTTCAAGACCTTACCCAAAAGGTCAGAAGGGAGGGAAAATGTGGTTCCGCAAATCTCAAGGAGTCACGCCTGACGCACGAGGTCAGTTTACCCCCAGAGGCAGAGGGGGTAACAACAACAGACACCACCCTAGGGGCAGAGGGGGTCTGCAGAATCAGGGTAGCAGGGAGCCTCTCTCTGACAAACCCTTCCAGCATCCCTGAGATGTTGCCCGATTGTCCACCTTCGGAGGCAGTCGGGGGAAGATTATCACTGTACCCAATAGCCTGGCTTTCCCTTTCTCAAGACAAATGGGTACAGTCGATTATATCCGAGGGTTACAAAATTCCCTTTATTCAAACCCCAGTTCAGCAAAAGGGAACCCTTCCAGACGTTCCACCTGGTCTAAGGGAACTAGCAGTACCAGAGATATCAAAACTGCTAGCAAAAAGAGCCATCCAGCCAGTCCCAGCAGACCAAATAGGATCCAGAATCTACTCAAGGTTCTTTTTAGTACCAAAAAAGACAGGGGACTGGAGACCAATATTAGATCTCAGCAAACTAAACAAGTTTGTAAAGAAAACAAGATTCTGGATGGTCACGCTTCAGTCCATTCTACCCTTTCTGGGCAAGGACAATTGGATGTGCTCGGTAGATCTTCAGGATGCGTACTATCACATAAAAATTCACGGGCGCTCCAGAAGGTTTCTCCGCTTTCAGCTGGGGACCAGTCACTTCCAATTCAGGGCCCTGCCTTGTGGACTCACTACAGCCCCCAGAATGTTCACCAAATGTATGGCAGCGGTTACGGCTCACCTGAGACGTCAAGGATTCCAGGTGTTTCCATATCTAGACAACTGGCTCCTCACTGCCACCACCAGGCATCAACTTCTCCAAGCCAGAGATTACACCATTCACATTTGCAGAGGGATAGGGATTTCTATAAATTTCGAAAAATCTGCCTTGTCGCCTTGTCAATCTATTACTTTTATAGGCGCAAAATTGGACACCGTACAACTTTCAGCAAAGTTAACAGACCAAAGGATCTTGGACATTCAAAATCACGTCCAGGTGATTCTCTTCAGCAACAAAATTCAGGCCAGATTTGCTCTGAAAGTATTGGGTCTTATGGCGGCCGCCATAACACTTCTTCCCTTTGCCCGCTTTTACATGCGTCTTCTACAATGGATGCTATTCGCCCAATGGTCCTTTCAACAACTTCCCATGCGTCACAGGATCATAATAACTCCAACTTGCAAAAGGCATCTGACCTGGTGGATATCGTCCCCTCAAGTCCATCAGGGCAGACCCTTTGTTCCTCCTGCCCTGGTCGCCACAGTTACTTCGGACGCCTCCCTGATCGGGTGGGGGGGGCATTATCAGGGCAGGATGGTCCATGGCACTTGGCAACCTTTCGAATACCACCTGCACATAAATGTCCTAGAGATGAGAGCAGTGCTTTTAACGTTGCAAGCCCTCAATGACTCTCTTCCCCTGGGAACTATTGCAGTCCAAACGGACAATATGTCCGTAGTGTGGTATATCAACAAACAGGGTGGAACCAAGTCCTATCCACTGTGTCGAGAGGCTCTCAGACTTTGGCAGTGGGCAATCTCTTCTCAGCGGTTTCTGATAGCAACGCATATCCCCGGAAATCCAACATCATAGCGGACAGGTTGAGCAGAGCTATTCTCATGCCTCACGAGTGGTCTCTCAAACAATCAGTGACGGAAGAGATTTTTCAGGAGTGGGGCCTTCCTTGCTGCGACCTTTTTGCTACACCTCAAAACAGCAAATGCCCCGACTTCTTCTCTCTCTTCCCCCTTCCAGGCCATCCCCCCAGAGACGCTCTAACCCAAGATTGGCCCCGGGGACTTCTTTATGCCTTTCCCCCCTTTCCTCTGATACCTCAAGTAATTCAGAAAGCAACCGCCTTGAGAGCCAAGTTGATTCTCATTGCCCCTTATTGGCCTCAACAGATATGGTTTCCGTTCCTACATCGTTATCTCTTGGTACAGCCATGGCATCTGGACCCGGTTCCAGATCTTCTGACCCACCAGTCGGGGCAGCTGCACCAATCCATACCTTCTCTCAACCTCACTGCTTGGTTGCTCCACTTCCATCCTTAGCCAGGCTTCCTATGATTTCTAATCCCGTCCGGGATATCATAGTAGCTTCCTTAAATCTTCCACCAGAAGGATTTACACTAGTAAATGGCAACGTTTCTCCTTCTGGGCAAAAGCTAGGAATATAGACCCCTATACTGCTCCGATTCATTCGGTCTTGGACTTCCTAGCCGAGATTTTTCATTCAGGATCTTCTTCCTCCACAGTAAAAGTTCAGCTGGCAGCCATTTCGAATTTTCATATAGGCTTTTTGGACCACAACATTATGTCACATAAACTTTGCAAGGCATTCCTTAGAGGTATCTTTTTACTTAAACCTCCGATTAGAGACCCCCCACCACAGTGGGATCTAAATTTAATTTTAACATCCTTGATTCTTCCCCCTTTTGAACCTGCGGCTGCCTGTTCATTGAAATTTCTTTCTTGGAAGACACTCTTTCTAGTCGCCATTACTTCTGCCAGGAGAGTATCTGAGTTTCATGCTCTCTGCATTCGTCCTCCCTACTTAATCTTCCACAAGGACAGGGTTTCTCTAAGGACTAATCCGTCTTTCTTACCCAAAGTGGCATCGCAGACGAACTTAAATCAATCCATTGATCTTCCAGTTTTTTTCCCAAATTATTCTGATAGAGCGGAACAAAAATTACATTATCTTGATGTTCACCGCCAACAAAGATATTATCTGGACAAAACTAAACATTTTAGGAAATCTGATCAACTGTTTCTATCCTATGCAGAGAACAGGAAAGGCCTTCCAGTCTCCAAGGTGACTTTATCTAGATGGCTGTCTTCTGTGATTACTTACATTTATTAGCTCAGAGGCAAAGAGTTGATTTCTAGGCCAAAAGCCCATTCTAC
Source organism: Protopterus annectens (assembly GCF_019279795.1). Taxonomy (NCBI): domain Eukaryota; kingdom Metazoa; phylum Chordata; order Ceratodontiformes; family Protopteridae; genus Protopterus; species Protopterus annectens. The sequence continues at coordinate 1,631,987,696 of NC_056743.1, read as the reverse complement.
CAGAGCTCTAGCTACATCTACAGCTTTTCAGGCTAGACTTCCAATAGACACTATTTGCACAGCAGCCACATGGGCCTCTCCTCATACCTTTGTTTCACATTACAAATTAGACCTGGCCTCCAGAGACAGAGCGAATTTTGGTTCCACCGTTCTCAAGAGTCTGTTCCATTGAGCCACCCAGGATAGAGGTGCTAGGGATGCGGTCCCATCCAGCAAGAATGAAGGCGAGATTGACAACTTAACATTAAGAAGTTATGTACCTACCATAACGTTCCATGTTAGTTGTCTTCTCTCGCCTTCTTTCTTGCGTCCCGCCCACCATCCCCCTAGCCTGGTCAGACTGAGAAGATTATGCCTCTTCTCTTAAGAGGTTTTATCCTTTTTCTAGCTAATCAGCTTCTAGTGTCACTAGATTAGGTTGATCCTTTTCAGAGGATTATGATTGTTATGATTGTCATTTTTAGTATTATTACCTCTTCTTCCTCCTCTCCAGTTGGAGGAATATATTGCATAATTTCCTTAGCTACCAAACGAGATCTGGGTAGTCTCCGCCTTGCATCATGGGATATAGAGTTGCTTCGAGCTGGTAAAATTAGCTCTCGAGCTTAGTAAGTGGCCGAGTCAGAGCCGAGGATTGGCTCTGAACCATCCAGCAAGAAAGAAGGTGAGAGAAGACAACTAACATGGAACGTTATGGTAGGTACATAACTTCTTATTTTCGGTTATGTGGTTTCGCGGTTTTTGTTTATCGGTGTTTTGTGGATTCGGTTTTATAGTCTCGAGATACTGAAATTCGATATTTCAGCATTTCAAGGTTATAAAGTGAATCCACATATATATATATATATATATATATATATATATATATATATATATATATATATATATATATATATATATATATATACATATAGATATGTATATAGAGAGTGATATATAAATATATATGTATATAAATATTCATATGTATATATGTATATATATATATATATATATATATATATATATATATATAGTGAGAGAGGGAGACACAGGGTCAGACGTATTGCAACAGGTGCCTGGTGACCAAGGCATGGACTGATCAGTGTTGATACTGCAGTGCCATACCCCATTCCAAAACACTTTACCCACTAACTACCAGATAGGTGGTTGCCTGACTAACACTGAAGGTGTCAGAAGGGAACATTGGACACAGGTGGACAGTAGCCTCCCCTTTGATATTCACAGTGCCACACTAGTCTTGTAATCTGTCTACGTGGTACGTGTCATCACAAACGATGTGTCATGTACAGAAATATAGGTCAGTGTTCTCCTGTACTTATCACAATGCCCCATGTGGTATGTACCTCACATGGCAAGTACAGCAAGTGGAGAGGCCACAGACATACCTCACAAAGGGTAATACTGCCCTGAAACACATACCCTATGCAGACTGACTCACATAACCACAGGTACAGTGCGTTGCATACCGGCCACCCAGAGGTTACCTCTGCCGAACATACAGAGGAATACCACACCCATAGCAGTCAGACAACCACCATGTCAACACCTCACAATCCCACCGGGCTACACGGCCTAGGTCCCTAATCCCCGCAACCGCACTAAACAGCACATGCTAGAGGGATAAGCTCTTATTGGCAAATATGCCATACTCTGGAGTAAACCACCCAGCATGAACAAACAAGGCTCCTCAATAGAAGATGTCAGACATACCCCTGGTGATTGTCTGGGGGATAGGTAACACGCCCTGGGAATCACCTCTGTGTATCCGGTTGACAGGAGGAAGTGAAATCTAATTAAGTGTGTCAAAGGCCAGGGTAGCATATGGCTAGGCTGCTGTAGGCCCCAGGGCCAATAGCGTATTACCTACTTATGACACAATGCACACAGACATGTACACAGTGCAATACCTGCTATGTGAGGTGGAATGAGTGTGACAGTGAATGTGTGCAAGGTCTGTAACAGTGTGATAGCTAAGTGTGAGGTTGTTTCTGTCATGGTCGTTTGTGTCCTAAATGTGAGGCTAGAGAAAGATGTGTCAGTTATTGGGATGCAGACATAGTAGGATGGTATATGTTGTGACGTAGTTCCTTGTGTATGACTGTGGTGTCCCATCATAGACTAAAGCAATACATGTATGCTCAGTAAGTGGTACTGCTGGTGAATCCAGCAGACATTTGAACTGTTGTACCACCTGAAGCTGTAGGCCGAAACAGCACAGTATGGTGTATGTTCACATTCCCTGGTAACACTGTCTTGTGTGTTTTCTGTAGTCTGCACAGATTACATTCCTCAGGCATAGGTATCTGTAAGTAGGGGCACACAGTACTGTAAGGTACACAGGAAATGCTCATCTGTGTCAGCATACATTCGTGTGTTGTATGAATGTCTGGTTTGTGTGTAATAATGCCTGTACCATGTCCGCAATCACATGTGTGATGCAGGTTTTGCGTGTGTACCTAGCAACATGCATACTCTGTTACAGCAGTATGCCAGCTATATTAACAACTGTGCACATATGTTAGGTAGTGGTATGGCATCAACGACTAGGGTGGGTTACTGGTTATACTGTAACTGTACTTCACATTCATTGCAATGGATGACATATTTCTGCATGCATTAGCTTGATATGTACCCCCCTGGCAAGGCTGTGCATTGGATCCCAAACAGTGAGCCGAGTACTGGTGTATACTGGTGTGTCATATGGAGTGTGGCAGGCACTGTCAGCCAGTTGTGGGCTGAGCACTGATATGTGGTATTGAATGTGTGTATCCTCTGACAGATGAACAGATGCTATATATGGCAGTTAACTGATATCTGTACTGTATAATGTTAAGTGTGCCACATGACTTGCTCACACATATCGTTTACTTGTCTTCCAGGTTTATGGCTCATCACAGGAATCCCTGCTACACAGCCGCAGAGGAACAGGAAATCCACCACAGCCTGGTTCAGCACTATACCCTGCTGTTTTCCATGGCCAGCCAGCACCAGCAGGAGCATACTGCACTGTGGCAAGAACTTATTCGTCAGGTAAATGACATAGGCATGCATAACTGGACATATGAGCAGGTATGCCATCACTGCAGTGATTTAATTAGACATGTCCGGCGGCGTGCGTCTGATATCCACAGACAACAGCTTGCCACAGGTGGTGGGGTGGCTATACATCCCCCCCTCACCAGAGTGGAGGAACTGCTGCTAAGTGTGGTGGCTCCTGGCCTACAGCAGCAACAACATCACACATGTGTCGTCATGGAAGCCGGAGCCGCCCAGCATGGTGACATGGAGCATGCAGGTAACATGCCCTAGCTGTAGACTACTGTTACCTGTATTGTTAGATTATGCATGTGTGAGATGTGTACTGTGTTTAGCAGTTGTGCTGCCTATTGTGTGCAATACTGATAATTTGAATAGTATCTGTACACCTATGCCTGTTGTTCTACTGTAGTTTAGCACACTCACAGTAGCAGTGCCTCAGTTGTGGCCACTGACAAACTGTGTCATATTCTTGCAGGTCCCTCTGGTGTGACTGCAGGGCAGACGTTACATGCTGGTGAGTGTGTTAACACTTTAAACTTGGTATTGAACTGTGCATGTCATAGGTGAGGTGTAGGCCATGTACACATAACACACTGCATAATGCATGCTGTGCATGTTTGCTGTGAGATGTGAAACATCTCAGTAATGTCAGTAGCTGCCTCAATCACATGCAATGCACAGAGTATCAGACACAAATGTGGCAACACTGTACTGCACATTGGATAGGCATAGTTGACACACATGTACACAACATAACACGTTTGTCATACGCAGTACACCTCAACATGCTACACATAGTGTAACCAGACACCCGCTGCCAGGTCACACTTCAGTATCCCACGTCATTCACACACCACACATAATATACCTGAGGGGTATGGGCCTAGCATGGGGCTGTGCAACATTCTTCAACACATAACACAGTCATGTTAGGCAATGCTCCCTATTGGGCACCTCACACAACCTTGTGCAACATGGCTGTGTAATTGTGAACTTAGCCATGGCACTGCGGTTCAGGTACAACATGCTAGGCGGTGGTCTAGCACACTTTAGTGGCCTTGAGTGACTACACGATGCATGATGATGATGGCTAATGGTACTACACCCCATACTGTTACAATGGCCATGTCCAGGATTGGTATCCCATCACATATACATGCACCATTCATCCCGTGTGTGTACATAGCATGCATGTGCTACACCTGTGTCCACAATTATCTGCTACAGACACAGACACTGCAATCAGACATGGAAATCCATTTGATACACAGATAACACATGCAGCCATGGTATGTACACCTGTGTGTGATGGTGCACAGGGCATTACAGAGCTTATAATACTTGCACAGAAATGTCGTGTCCTTGTACACATTGTGTTCCAGGGTGTAGGCAATCACTGAACATGTACACACATGCACCACATCCATGTACACTGTCACTAACTATGGCTGTCTACATTCACACTGCATGGACTTGATCAACATTTATTCTGCATGCTGACACGTGTGACATGACTGTTTGCCTTGTGATACTGTCACCCATCTTCAACCAGTATTGAGTATGATTTGGATTTTTGTTGTGTGTGTGTATCTGCTGTAGTGAGGAGTGTGCATGTGTTCCTGTGTGCATGTGTTCTTGTGTTCCTGTGTGCATGTGTTCCTGTGTGCATGTGTGTGCATGTGTTCATGTGTGCATGTGTGCATGTGCAGACCATAATGTGTGTTTCCTGTCTTCCTCTCACAGATGCTGAGGTAGGGGTTGGTGAAAGCAGCAGGCAACCTGAAGCCACTGCCACGAATAGTGGTGATGATGTCACATGTATTTTGGCACAGGGAAATTTGACAGGGTCTGTCGTTGGTCCGCCAATCGACAGTGCACAGCGTTCAACCCCATCTATGCACACACTCATACTGCCATTACATCCCTCACCACCAATGGCCATAGGGGAGGGAGAGCATACAGTTGGCATTGACCAGGAGAGTGGGGTACCCATGACACTTGCATCTCCTCACAGCAGCCATAGCCATAGACTCGGAATGGTACCACATAGGCGGAGGCCCAGGGGTTCTCGGGGGAGCACCACTGGACGTATTGCCCCTGGCAGGTTTGCCCTCACAGGTCTTACAACGACCACTATGTTCCAGGCTGTAATGCAGGCTCAGGCACATATGGAACGGTACACCAGGCAGGGACTTAGGGCGCAGAGGGCACATTACACCGCTATCAATGACAGCATCCATGACCTTGCCGGTGCCATCGGGACGTACACCGAGGTCATTGATAGACGTTGGGGGGAGACAATAGATGCCCTCCACAACATGTCTTCCTCGAGCCAGGACCATGCGGGACGGTCGCGATGTCGACTCGGACGCATGCCAGCAACAGCAACAGCTGGCAGTGGTCGCGGATGGCCCACAGTTCACAGCCACTCCCGTAGTGGCAGTACCAGCCCCAGCAATGCTGGGGCTGGCCTGTCCATTGTCTGTCCCAGTAGACCACGTGCACGTGGCTCTGGCCAGTCCCAGCAGGGACATGGGTCCAGTCATCATACTTTTGCCTCTGATGATAGTACCCAGTCAGGGTTGGTACCCGATACTGTCCGTAGCACCCCTGCCAGGCACAGGTACTGTGTCCGTGGCCGGAGACAGTGATCTGTACAGCCAAGCAGGTACAGTCTGTGGCTGTTCCACAAACCACCGTATATGGCAGCCACATGGTGGAGCTGTGTGCATGCAGACACACACACATTAAGCAAACAACTAGGGCTCACACATACACACACACATTACATCAACATTGGCCCATGCTGTACTGTTGTCCCTCACACACACACACACACACACACACACACACACACACACACACACACACACACACACACACACACACACACACACACGCAGACATGCCGATTGGATGGGTCAATGTCAGGCTCTGGCAAACAACAAAACACCCTGTGCATATGATGATACCTGTGCCACCTCCTGTCATCTGCATTATCGACGGAGGGACAGGCTAACATGGTGCTGATGCACAGAGTGACACTATAGCAGTGTAGCAATAATAGCAAGTTGTCAACAAGGAAGTGTAACTACATCCTTGTAGGTATATCTAAGCAGACATTATGCATCAAAGCTCTGATTGTCAATGTAGCATTGTTTACACCACTGTTAGGTCTGAGTATGTATTATCCACCCATGTGCCACTTGGCTGATGTGTGATGTGTTGCCAGCATGTGTTAGTGAGTGGACAGTACGTGTGAGATGTGTGCAGTACAGATTAGCAAGTGTACATCTGTGAACATGGTGGGTGCGCACTGTCTGGATGTACGTGCATAGTGGACACATGGGACATGTGGCATACCCTGTGGTACACATTGTTAACATCTCATTGCATCTTTCAATGGCCAGTATGCATTCTACTACAGTTATGTACTAACATGGGTAGACATGTGTATGACATGGGTTGACACTATGCTGCGGGTGATACCGTTAATATCAGTCAATGATTTGCGGTCTGGTAGTATACACAACCTCAACAGCATGACTATAAGCAATCATTGGATGATGTCCTGACAAATGACACACAGTAGCAGTGAACCCAGTATCAATTGGATCCTTCAGGTGCTACACTATAACACTAACCAGTGGTGATGACCACCACCCATTACTGTGACCACACCTGTGTGTCATATAGCCCACTTAGGTACATGCAGACACACTAGGGATGTGTCCATCCAAATCTGGAAATGCATGGATTGGCCTACAATGCATTCCCTGGATGGGATGCATATCCTACACAAGGGTATCATACAGACAGATACCTGTTGTGTGATACATGCTGTATAGCAGTATGCCGACAATGCCATAGTCATCCTCATGTACTAAACATACTATCCCATCAGTACCACACAGGTGGTAGCCCTCAACATGTATGTCGGGTACCATTGTGTACATACAGACCCATGTTATGTCATGTGTCCCTTGGTATCCACATATCCATAGGTATTGTGGAGTCCCAAGGTGTATCACATAAGACATTAGAGGCCTGAATGCATATCCACAAGGCAATCATACACCTATAAAGACTGTCCATTCTTGGCAGACTTTGTTGTGTATGACCATGTCTGACATATACCCCAGGCATATACCCTCACTCACACTACTCTTAAGTAACTGTCATGGGTGTGTGTGCCACAGATGACCTTGGCCACAGAACACGACAGTGGACGGCCATGTCACATACATACATATGTGACCTATGATCTGAGAAGCAGCAGCACAACCTGTCAATGGAAATAAATGTATTCATGTAGTATGCAGGCTTCACACCTATGTACTGATTGAGGGGACATGTACACATATATATTTGCCACGCAGATACCTGATGTCTGCAGTGCACTTACAGTTGTCATCATACTATGTCATACCACAGTAAAAGCAAAACCCACACTGCGTTGATCAACAATGACACACACACAGTCAGTATTTGCAGGATTCAAACCCCTACCTAACTATGTTATGATACTAAAGAGTGACACATTAACACAGCACGCTATTTGCTTTACTGGCTGATTTTCCTTCTTCAGCTGTATTTGTAGGATGGTGACATCATCAGACTTTCCAAAGAGGAATGTACCTCTTTTAGTGTGCTTTCACGGTCTCCAAAAAGGGCACTCCTTTCTAAGACAATTGCACACATACACACTGTTTACAGGATTCAAACTTCTACCTGACTATGCTATGATACTAGAGAGAGATGCACTAACACGGCGCGCTATTTGCTTTACTGGCTGGTTTTTCTTCTCCTGCAGTATTTGTAGGATGGTGACATCATCAGACTTTTCAAAGAGGAATGTACCTCTTTTAGTGTCTTTTCACAGTCTCCAAAAAGGGCACTCTTTTCAAAGACAAGTGCACACATACACACTCTCACTGTTTGCAGGATTCAACCCCCTATCTAACTATGTTATGACACTAGAGAAAGACGCACTAACACGGCACGCTATTTTCTTGACTGGCTGGTTTCCCTTCTCCTGCAGTATTTGTAGGATGGTGACATCATCAGACTTTCCAAAGAGGAATTTACCTCCTTTACTGAGTTTTCCCAGTCTCCAAAAAGGGCACTCGTTTCAAAGACAATTGCACACATACCCACTCACTGTTTGTGAGATTCAAACCCCTACCTAACTATGTTATGATACTAGAGAGAGATGCACTGACACAGCGCGCTATTTGCTTTACTGGCTGGTTTTCCCTTCTCCTGCAGTATTTGTAGGATGGTGACATCATCAGACTTTCCAAAGAGGAATGTACCTCCTTTACTGAGTTTTCCCAGTCTCCAAAAAGGGAACACCTCTCAAAGGAAACTGCACATACACACACACACACACACACACACACACACACACACACACACAGTTTGCAGGATTCAAACCCCTACCTAACTAAGTTATGATACTGGAAAGAGACGCATTAACACGGCGCGCTATTTGCTTTACTGGCTGGTTTCTCTTCTCCTGCTGTATGTATAGGATGGTGACATCATCAGACTGGACATGGTGATGTGTGTACACTTTGTTTTATCCCATTCCAGGAATGGTCCATGTGGGTCAGCAGGTGTCAACAGCTTGAACATGACCTCAGTATCCTTACCTTGTGTGATCTATCTGTGGACACATTGACATTCTGTCATATGTCAACACATATTTATGCTCAGCTTCTTGGTTTTGTGGATACTACATGTGTCTGGGATGTTGATAAAGGGCTATTCAAAGTCTATGTGACACGTGTAGATGTGTTCATTGATGTATGTCCTGGGTGGCTGCCTTGCAAACAGTTTAGCATGTTTGGGAACCATGATCCGCACATGAACATACCACAATTGGTAGGGTTGTGTGTGTGTCAGCTTCCAATAGCTCTGTTTATGACTGCAACCATGATGGACTCCATGACCTTGCAGATCAGACCTCATAGGCATACTGGACTTGACTTCCCATGGTGTGTTGTGCACCAACACTTGTGGGGAGTGCCATATGTAGCTGTGACACATTCAATGGTTCCACATCCTGTGTAGGGGGTGCGGCTCAGCTGACTGTTCAGGTGCATGATCTGTTTGTTCTGTAGTTTGTGCATGACACATATTGGGAATCAATGTATTCCACCTGCTGCCATGCTTTTGGCAGTGGGGGTAGCTGCTCATCCATTCTACGTGTGATATCTCCTGGTATGATGATGTAGACCATTGTCAGTGGGGGATGGGTATGTACATATGGGCCTGTCTGTCATGATGTCGGCATTGACACTTAGGTGCAGTTGGCCCTGACTCAGGACATATATGGGTGTACATTGATATTTATGACATAGCTGAAGGAGGTGTCATGATTCAGTCTGGACTCCTTCTCAGCTCCTGTTTACAAAACACTAATGAACATGAGCACTAATCCCTGTTATACTCTTTTACACGCTTAACACCCTACTGATCCTTTGTGATCAGGCTACAGAGTATGTCATGATAATATCCTGGCATGCCCAGGGGTCGGTTTTGTGTGTACTCTTCAGTCCAGCTGGTGGATATTGTGATATGGACACAATGTCACATCTGCCTCATGTACACAGACAACCCTCTCCTCCTCCCAAAAAACTCAGATATATGTGTGAGATACACCTATATAGACATACAGGGAGCTGAACTGTCTCGACCCATGACTGGCACAGTCTATCAGGTGGTGAAGGTAACCACACACACCACATATCAGTCTCACATATCCTCTAGCAACAGCACTCAAACCACATTAGCACACATTGACATACTCGGATGCTGTAAATGTACTCTACCTAAGCAGCAGAGACCTCCAAAGCAGACACACACACACACCTGCTACACCACTACATTACCCACATATCACAAAGTTCACAATGTCAGTGTGCCACACAGTCACTGCCCTTCGGGCTAAACAACACACCTAATACACTTGTAATAGGTGACACTTATGTTCAGACACACTGACATACCACTCACCAGCCCTGACAAGGGAATAGTCACTTTGGGCTGTCTGTTGGGTGCCAGGATTTGCCGCATAACACAGGCAGTCAGGTCACTCCAAAGCAAATACAAGACTGGCACCATCATTGTCCATGCTGGTGTGTGTAACCTCAGACGTTACTCCCTGGACCACATGACATGATACATGGAGGTACAGTCTGATCATGTAGCCCAGGCCAGTATGACCCTGACCTTGTCTAGCATCTTACACTCACCAATTATGATGTCACAATATATGGACACACATATCACATTTAACAGTTGGCTAACAAATTTGTTTCATTCATAGGGGATACAGTGTCTGTCAGCGTATGGCGACATGCTCAACATGCCACGTAGCTTCACTATGGACAGCTTGCACCTGTCACCCTTGGACTTTGGTATGCTGGCTAAGGCTCTTGCTACCACCAGAGTGCCTTTTTTAAGCAGGGCTCAGAAGACAAACCCACCTCCATAGACATTACAGGTTAAATGAAACTAAGGGTAATTCTGCTCAACAACAGTTGTGTTAACCTCATATTGTGGCCACTCAGGACTCTCCTCAGTATGGAGGAGAGCAATATCTGTGCACTGACAGACACCTGGTTCAGGCTCGCTTATGCACACCAGCACTACCAGGTTATGTTTCATACCATGCTGTCTGACAACAAGACTTGGAACAGACAACACAACTAGGGGGAGTATCCATATACATCACAGATACACACACCTCCAGGTTAGTAGCACTGCACAAAGCATCACAGACCATACATATGCAACTACCATTGTGCAATACTGCCTTTCAGTTTGCTGCCTGCTACAGAACACACTCCCAAACTCAGGAACCACACTCGGCTTTTGTGGGAACTATGGAGAATATGAAGGTCTCCACAGACATCATTATATTGTGAGACTTCATATACACACATATTGACTGGGGATACTACTCAAGCCCCGACAACCTCACCCAACAGTCACTACAATTTGTGGACTCATATGCTTTGGCACAACCAGTCAGCACAGCCACAAGGGGGAATACATATTGGACCTGCTCATCACCAACATGGGGACTCTATTCCACTCCAGTGATATACCCCTCATTGGTTAGGTCAGAACATACATGTATCTCACAGGACAATACATATACCCTCCACACACCCATCCTGGGTAATCTTGGTGAACTTCTCATGAGCCAACATCTCACTTCACCCAAGCAAGGTGGTATCCTTCAGAGATCCTGAGACAGTGGCATATATGGCTCACACTGCTGCATCCTTTACATACACATTCTATGGATACCTAGTGGACTGCATGGATTGTGCTATCCCAAATAACAACAGGACCCACTACTACAATGGCAGGGTACCTGTCTGGTAGACCCCAGCTATTAATAAGCTGTACAACGTCAGGAGGACGCTATGAAATGATAGAGCACAATCCCAGACTGGGAAGGCATCTGTGATCTGTACTAGCAGACAGCTACAATCACTCATGGACTTTTCTAAGGGCCGCTTCTATCAGACAATTGCACCTGACACATAGGACTATCACACGGCCTTCTTCAGTTATGTCAGGAACCTGGGTGGACACTCACTAATATGCTGCGTGTTACTGCATACTGACTAAACCTACCCTGAACCCACTGGCATTGCCTACATCCTGGCAAACAGGTTCAGTGCAGATGTCTCCCACCCATCCCCCCTAAGGAGCAACTATCCATCCCAACAGAATATAACCTCCCTGACATCACACAGTAACAGGTGAGTGCTGCCCTCCCCACAGCGTACATCACAGTATCAATGTGACCAGATGGTGTCCCAGCCTGCATCATACACGAGCATCATGACAAACGCAACCCTCAGATTACATCACTGTTCAATATCGGAGTTACCACAGGATATGTACCCAAGGAATGGCGTACTGTGACAGTGGTCCCACTCCACAGACTTGATGCCACAACGGACCACAGACAATATTGCCCTATAAGCCTATGTAGCCTGTTCTGCAAAGCTATGGAGCATATTGTCATAGGACTCCTACACATAGATATCGGGAACCTACAGACACTGTGTTCTACTCATTTCAGCATTTTTGTGGGCAGATCTTGCCTCTTGAACCTGTAGGTATTCTTTAAATGGCTAACAGGTCCATCGACATAGGGACTGCTGTCCACACAGCCTACCTGAACCTTGCAAAACCATTCAACACAATAACCCACTGGGCCATTATGCATAGGCTCACCAGCGTCAATTTGGACACATATCTCACACAATGGATTGATACCTAGATCAGGGATAGCACCCACATGGTCAGAATTGCAGGTGCCATGTCTGACTATACACCAGTTACACATGACATCCCACACGGCTTGGTCCTGGGATCTCTCTTGTTCAGTATATACTTGTCTTATGTACAGGCTATCACAGGGGGAATATGACTGAACATGTTTGCACTTGACTGCAAACTGGGTGCCATGATCAACTCTCCACCTGCCACATGCATACTCAATCAGGGTCTCACAGAGATGGATGACTGGTGCCTGAGTCATGGCCTACAGCTAAATGCCATTAGTTGCATAGTCATCCCCTTTGGGAGTAACAACATGCCCACACATTACCACATAGGTAGTACTCCATTACATACGGTAGGAGTTGTTAGGGGTTTGGGGACATCACTTGTTTGTACTGTCGCCTTTAACATTCATGTTGCCAAAGTGGTTGGACACACCTTCTATGTGGGCCACCTTATCCCATATGGTTTCACATCTACATCGAGTGAGGTCATTGTGCCCCTATACTCATCACATCCATGCTTGGTTACAATGCCACATTTGGGGTGTACCTTACCTGACACCTGCAGCAACTGTACTGGCCACGGACGGTCCTCGCCAAGCAGATCTAGGGACTCACACAGTTGCCCTGCATAGTTCAGATGCAGTAACTCCAGCTCTACTCAGTCGCTTACCACCTACTCAGATATGATGTGTGCCTGTTGTTTACAGCTATACCCAAACCAGAATTACTGGACATGCTCCACCTCAGGATATCCAACTCCCTTGGAGCTACACACTGCTGGGACGTATACCTCAGCACAGTTGTTAATAGGACATTGAGGAGGGACAGATTCTTATCCCAGAGGCTCCACTCACTACAGAATGTAATTCCCGTTTCACATAGGCAGAACCCCCCACTGACCACCTACTGGAGACATCTTGACGACTGTATGGGTGATTGGATATTTACCCCTGGGATATCTTCTGTGTCCCTGCTAGACAGAGGCACACTAGCATAAACGCACATGGGCTATCTTGTGTGACCTACTATTCACACACACAGTGTAGTAATCTGACAGGGTTGCAAATGCCAAACACACTCTGGCTAGGCTTGCACATACCCTAGGGCCTAGTATCGACCTCTGAACCTATGCTAATGTTCAAGATGCACAATGTTTATTGCTGATACTGTTTGCAGGTCTTTATCATCTTTGCTTTACCAGTTTCCATGAAGAACTTCAGTATCTGCAGAACATATTTGATTATGACATGGTTCCACTATATTATAGATGTGTCTGTTGTCATATAACTGTGTGCACAGGGCAGATTGCTGTATAGTGACAGGTTCCTGGGTTAACACATGCAACTGCCAGATATGCGTGGTCCACAGCTGTACTCAGACATGGTCTAAGTGTGTGAGCATGCCCAGTTCTGACATTCCATGTTTTGTTGCCTGACATTTGTCTCATTTATTCAAGTGTGTGAACATGCCCAGTGTGACCTTTCAGTATGTTGCTATCTGAGGTCCACTACATTTGCTGATATTAACATTTATACTGTGTGTGTTGAAAGTCAGGTTCTGTTCTCACTGCAGGACTCACCTTTATGTCATAACTCAACAAGGATTATGCTGTGCCTGCAGGGTTTCCATGGAATACTTTGCATAGACTTATCAACATTCCGTCATACAGGTGTACCACTGCAGTAGTGTCATGGTTTAGTGGTTCAGTACTTTGGCTATAGTGCACAGTATCCTGGGTTCGAGGTCCATCACTGCTTTATATTTTCATACTGAGCAGACCAGACTGCTTAAGTGCCTGTTAAGCAAATATGAGCATGTTGGCTTTTGTTCAGCTATGCCCTACTTAGACCAGGCTTGTCCGAAATTGCTCAATATTCACCAACATTGCTGGACGTTGCCCAGTATTGCTGAACATTGACCACAGTTGTGCTAGTTGGTGTGTGCGATTTTGTTTGCATATACTACATGGTGGTAATTGCTGTTTAGCAATCCTTTATATTTCTTAACACATGGCATTCATGCCTTAGGTGGTGCTGCAGGGCTGCCTATGTCGGATGCACATACTACACTCCCTGCACATGTTTGGAAGCAGGTAGTGTCAACTTAGGCATCCCTTTTACTTTATTTGTGAGTCGGAGTGAGGTATAATTTCCAGAGTTCCTACTGAGCCAGTGTATGTGCTATGCGTTGCCTCTTTGCCAAGGCCAAAGCATACTGGGCACGCCTCCTTCTGCCTACTGGGGCAGGCTCAGGTTGTTCCTCCTCCGAGTCACGCTCTGCCTGTGATGGCCTTGGCAATGGTGGGGGGCTGTTTGGCCCAGGCCTATGCTGGTCCTGCTGCAGCTGTTTTTGCAGGATCATATTATGTAGCATAGCACATACCATGACAATTTGGGTACATGTAGTTGGTGAGTACTGCAGGGCTCCACCAGATGTGTCCAGGCACCAGAACCATGACTTGAGCAGCCCAAACACATGCTCTATTACATTACGTGTTTGTGTGTGTGCCTCATTATGTCGTTCCTTTTCAGGTGTGTGTGCGTTTCTGATGGGTGTCATCAGCCACGGCTCCAGTGCATAGCCAGCATCCCCCACTAGGAGACCATGTGGGATGTCCCCATTGGCAAATGTCTGGTACAGCTGCGTCAGATGCCAGATATGGGAATCATGGTAGCTTCCAGGGCAGCCTGCACACACATTCAGTATTATGCCCTGGGCATCACACACAACCTGGCAGTTGATGGAGGGGAATCCCTTGCGGTTGACGTAGACCCTGCCCTGCTCGCCGGCTGCTGCTTTGATGTGTATGTGCGTGCAGTCTATTGCACCCACTACCTCAGGGTATTCTGCTATTTGCTGGAAGAGACGCATTTTCTGGCCAATACCTCACAGGAATTGGGAAAATATACATGATCACCAACATGTGCCGATGTGGCATCCAGAAACTGGTGTAGTACCCTGGATGCTGAGGCCTGTGATATCCCCATCATATCACCAATTGGTCTCTGGAAGGTACCTGTTGCTAGTATTCTTAGGCCAACATATACCTTGGTTTCCACTGGGATGGGTTCCCCTCTGTTTGTTCTGTGTGTGAGGCGTGGCCTGCACAGCTCAACAATTTGCTGCAGGAGGTTTCTGTCCACTCTATAGCGCTCCACTATCTCCAGCTCATGTAGCCCCTTGTAGGTTACCCGGGTTACCCTCTGTTGGTTCTGTGTGTGAGGCGTGGCCTGCACAGCTCAACAATTTGCTGCAGGAGGTCTCTGTCCACTCTATAGCACTCCACTATCTCCAGCTCATGCAGCCCCTTGTAGGTTACCCTGGGCCTGTACACTCTTCTCCGTCTCCTCACTGTGGGTTGTCCAGCAGCATTTCCATTGTCACCACCCTCAGCATGCTGCATATGTTGCCTTATAACAGCAATGGCAGCCCCTAACATTTCTTTGTCTCAGTAAAGCTTTTTTCAGTTTTCACTTCTATTAGCTTACTGCAGTGTCTGTTGTGAGAAACATAATGGACTGTTGGCAGAGTCTTAAGTGCTAGGCTGGGCTGGACTAGTGTACTGCCTGTATAATTGCCTGACTCTGATTGTTTTCACCTGCTAGCTCTGCTAGTACTCCCTGGTAGCTTCCTACTATTTGTTGTGCTTCCTTTTTCCTTTCTGTTTCCTCAGAGGGGGGAGTGCCACGCATACAATTGCAAACACGTGCACAGCAGCTAACACGCGCCCACACATGCTTACACGGACTAAAACCTGCTTATTCGGGTTAAAACACACACACACCAGCGCAAACACGCTTACAACTCTTTAAACAGCCTTATACATGCTTACTCCGGCTTAAACGCGTGCACTCATACTTACACACGCGCACTCTGTCTTACTCGGGTTTACAGGCACACACACGTGCGCATGCACGCTCAGCAAGAAACTTTAGTGTTATCCACGGCATACACCTTCCATTTCTTGCCTTTCCCTAGCCTACCTGTTGACACACCTCTTTCCATGATGTGTAAATGACAGCGGACACATGCCACTCTGCTCCAATGAGCTTCACTTCTTTCATACATACCCCCCTCGTGATGTCACCTATCTTCTACTCTGTTACTCCCCGTATCCTACTCCTACACTCCACAGACTGTGCTCATTTGCTATGTAAACTAGCAATTCACTATACTAACACTCATTTACATAGGATTGCCTACTAATGCTTGGTTACATGTCTTAGACTGAGCTTCCCCCCTTAGCAACCTCTACTCGGTGGCCATGTTGTCTTCAGCCTGCCATTCCCTTGCATTGTATATTACCACTTTCAATAAAATCCACATTTGTGGGTTTTAATTTGTAGTATTCTGGGTTTTAGAGTGCAGCCCGTTTGCAAGGCGCTGCACTACGCTTATACATCGGAAATCACGAAAAAAAAATATTTTTATTTTAATTTTGCATCAGGGAACATTTCCTATGACCATATCTTTGGCCATTGGCATGCTTCCTGCACTGGATGCAACCTTTATTTGGAGCTGTCACGGCTCCGTTTTGCTATTTGCAGAACGGTACTCAGTTGTCAACTGAGTACATTTCTGCAAATAACACTGCTCTTACTCGGACAGGTTTGGATTTCCTGAATCGCAAATCTACCTCATTTGCATGCCTTTCGCCTGCAGTTGAGGTGATTTGCATGTCCCAGCCCTGTCCATGTAAGAGCCGTTTTAGGAGCTCTCTTACACGCCCCTACAGGCTGTTCCTGGATCGCTTGTCGGACATGATGGCTGCATGGAGTCTTACTCTACTCTTGGACTCCGTGCAAGCCATCATGAATCCGGCCCAGACTTTTCACTGTGTGATTCCTTAAAACCTCTTGTGTGAGACAACCCTGGAACATATAACAATTGTTGGAATGTATAGACCACCAAAGTCAAGTGCAGATGACCTAGGGGTATTCATGCATTTCTTGCATGAAACACAGGAGGGAAGAATAATATTAGCTGGGGTCTTAAATTTACCAGAAACAGACTAGAGTAATATTTATTCAACAATGTTAGTAAGGAAATTATTCACATTGTATATTCAGGAACAGCAATTGCTTCAGATGGTAAAAATGCTACCAGGGGATGGAACATACTAGATTTTGTTTGTGTTCCTAAAGAAATTACTGTTACTTCAAGTTTAGTTTTACCATCGTTGATGTGCAGTGATCATGGGGTTATAATGGCTAATTTGTTGCTAGATGATTCTGCCAAATAGAAATCTAAACCAATGCACAGAAGGTTAATTACAGATTACATGAAAACAAAACAGTCACTGTGTAAAACTAACTGGAGTGAGGTGTTCAGTGGAAAAACTGCAGATGAAATGTAGAAAGTCTGATAGAGAAATTGTTTAAGTGCAAAAAAAATCAAATATTTAACATCAGGGGATATATTTCCATAAGAACAAGATATCTGATTAAGGTGAGAGACAAAAAAATATAAGATATGGAAGAGAGGTTGAACTACAGCTTTAAAAACTGAAATAAACAAGCTGGACAAACAGATTAAGCATAGTGTGAGACAAGATCAAGAAAAATTTTAAGAAAATTTATATAAAGATATTGAGCATAATAGGAAACCTTTTTATAGATACATAAAATGTGGCAGGAGTAAAGACACACAAATTTATAAACTGTGTGCAGTTTCTAAAATTTATTCTCAGACACACCAGATTATAAATATAGTTACAAAATTTTATGCAAAACTGTTAACTCGACAAAAGGAGTGATAAGTTGCCCGAGTGACATCCAGGTAACCACAGATACTGGAATCAAATTAGATTACATTGGGAAAGAACTGTACAAACTGGATCCAAGCAAAGCACAGGGAGGAGACAGAACTAGTAACAATGACCTGAGAACACTACAGCAAGAACCTATGGTACCATTATATCTATTATTCACTAGGTCATATAAATATGCAGAGATTCCTCAAGATTGGAGGCATGCACTTATTAAACCTGTCTTTAAGGGAAAGGGGAGTAGAACAAACCCAGAGTCATATGGATCCTTAAGTCTACTTTCATGTTGTGGAAAAATAATGGAGAAGATACTATTGGATAAGTTATTGTCAGAACTGGATAGGCTGAGACTTGAAACCATATATCGGCATGCATATGTTGAAAAAAGATTTATTACCACCTGTAACATGATGTTCTATAACAATATAACTATGAATGAAAAACTGTGCTGTGATGTAATTTATATAGATTTAACTTCAGCATTTGACAGGGTCATACACAAAACACTGACCAATACATTAGTACAACTAGGTATTGATATACTCCTGATAACATGGATAGCTGTGTGGTTTACCAATAGGACATGGCAAGTATACAGCAACTGGAATGGTGAAATCCTTGGTTACAGTCAGGGTGTCCCACAGGGCTCTGTCCTAGGGCCTAACTTATTTAAATTGTATGTTTCAGACCTAAGTTTTTCATCTGAGGTGTTCTATAGTCTATATGCGACAACCTGAAATTGGGTAACCTGATTACGTGTGTTACAGATAAGGCATGTCTGCAAAATAACTTGACTAAACTAATCATTTGGGTACAGGAGAATAATATCCAGATAAATACATCAAAAACTAAGCATATGAGATTTGCGAGACATAAATTAAAAGGTAAATATTTAATTCAGCACACAATGATTCAATCTGTAGCCTCATTAAAGGACCTAGGTATATGGGTAGATTCAGCTATGAGTTATTCTAATCATATCAACCAATTGGTTAATGATAGTTATAGAACTATAGGTTATATAAAAAAGATTTAGTAAGTCTAGGAAATAAAAATTATGAACCCATTGTTTGTTAGTTACATTAGACCCAAACTTGAGTATGGGATAACAACATTTAAACTCTATAAGAAAACAAGCATGAGTAAACTGGAAAGAGTACAGCAGAAATATACCAAGTGCATCCATGGATGTGAAAAATTAAGTTATTATGAAAGACAAATATCTGAACTTGTACAGTGTCTCTTACAGATATCTAATAGGAGACCTTATTCAGGTATATAGGGCATTTGGTGACAACTACCTCT
The DNA here is from genome assembly GCF_019279795.1 of Protopterus annectens. NCBI lineage: Eukaryota > Metazoa > Chordata > Ceratodontiformes > Protopteridae > Protopterus > Protopterus annectens. The sequence continues at coordinate 1,631,968,265 of NC_056743.1, read as the reverse complement.
GGGAATGTTTAGGGTTATCAAAAAGTACTAGAGAATCATCAGATCACCTATGCAGAAGATTCTATAGGAATGAGAAGTGTACTAATTGGTCCTCTGACAGAGTAGCTGATACATGGGACAGACTACCAAATTACATTAAAGCAAGTACTGGTTTAGATATTTTTAAGAACAGCCTGGACACTTATTATGGGAACAAGTGTTTTGGTATATTGGCTAGCTAGAAAGGCATTAATGCCTGTGCTTGAAATATCTGAATGTATATATGTATGTATGTATTTGAAGAAACAACAAGACAGGGAGACTCCTTTGGTGAAATAAAGTGACTTACCATAGTACGAATAACATAAATAAATGGATTTTGAGATACATTTGGAGAGTATCTGGAGATGGGGTTGTTCACTTTGCCCTCCTTAATGGAGCCAACGAGCTGGGCTGTTTTCCTAAAGTCTTTTGACTTATTTAGTTTGACTCTGTATTATCTGTTCACATCCAGGGAGTGGTGAAGTCTCTCATCCCTTTTTTGTGGATTAGGAAAGAACACAGGCAAATGAATGCCTGATTGAGTGACAATTCGTTAACCACCTTGAGTATGAATGAAGGATTAGTCCTTGCAGAAGTCCTATTCTTATGGATGGCTATAAGGGCCTGAAGATACCAAACTCTTCTTACAGAAGTGAGAATGACCAGCAAAACTATTTTCAAGATACAAAATTTTAAAGAGTCAGATGCCACTTGGTCAAAAGGAGGTAGGGTAAGTTTTTCCAATACAAAGTTGAAATCTTGGGGAGATTCATACTGCTTAAGTCTCCAGATTTTTGTTGCATATTATGAGTCTGTTCCTCATAAAATTTCTGTTGTTCTGTGAAATCATTGAGGACTGATGTCACTAAATAATGACAGATATTGGAGTTTTAGACTTCATATCCTCCTGAAAATGCATGTCATCACAAAACCTGTTAGTGATCTAAGTTTATAAGAGCAATAATTAAAATGTGTTCTCATTTTTAGCCATTTCTCCCTCATTATTTTTGTCTTTGTTTAGATTTCTTATTATTGGCAGTTGAAAGGTAGGGGTCAGTAGCTGTCCTTGTTAAATTCAGGTGAGTGATGCCTTTTGAAAACTGATTGACCTTTAATCTGGAGAGCAAGGAGGATTTAATCTGGAGAGCAAGTAAGATTTAAGAACTTGCAGTCAGAGATAGCATTTAAGTGTGCCTTGATGGAGAAATAGGCTACCCCACATTTTAGTAACTCACACAAATAAGACAGAATAACAAGAGCTCTGACATGGAGGAGGTATTGTTCTTCTTAAGACATCAGATTGAAAAATCTTTTCAGTATGAAGATGTAAGATTTATTAGTGGTAAGTTTTCTCAACTTCTGGAGCAACTGAAGCACATACACAGAGCACTAATGTCGGAAATTAATTTGGATTTTATCAACCAAAAAGTCAGGATGGGAAACTCTAGGTTGAGGTGAATCAAAGGGCCTTTTTATTGTGTCAACAAGATCTCTTTCTTAGATAACTTGTAGTGATGACCCCTGGCTAGGTGTAAAAAAACAGGGGGAATTAGTGCTACCTAGAACAGCATGGAATCACAAGCAAGATTATTGGTTTGTCCCTTTGGAACCCTTGGGATTAGAGGGGAAGGTGTAGAAGAACTCCATCTCAACACATAAATATATAAAGATATATATATATATATATATATATATATATATATATATATATATATATATTTATATACACACAAATATATATGGTTCTCCTTTAAGATCGTGAAAGACTGAAATGTCGAATTTCAGTATTTCGTGACCATAAAGGCGAATTTCTAATATGTCGAAAGTGCATAATCGCAAATTTGAATATTTCAAATTTGTGGTTATGGCTTTACGTTATGTGACATGCGCTGTTTGGTTTGGATGTTGTTTGGCATAGTGTAGTGTTTTGTAAGGGTTTTGCGTGGGAGTTTGAGTATAGTATGTGAGATTGTAAGTTGTATGTGTGGGTTAGGGTAGGAAGGTGAACGTATGAGTGTGTGATTGTCAGATGTGTTTTGTGTGTGTGTGTGTGTGTGTGTGTGTGTGTGTGTGTGTGTGCGAGTGACTGTGGAACGTCTGGGTGTGAGTGTACTGTCTTTTACTGCTTGTGCGATTGAAGCATGAAAAATAATAAACAAACTGTTAAAAACACTGGCAGTCCAAAATAATAGGAAAGTGAATTGAGTTTAAAGTGAGTTTAATGTAGATGCACACACACACACACACACACACACACACACACACACACACACACACACACACACACACACACACACACACACACACACACACACACACACACACACACACACACACATATATATATATATATATATATATATATATATATATATATATATATATATATATACACACACACACACACACACACACACACACACACACACACACACACACATATATGGTTCCACTTCAAAACATCTAAAACCCATAACATCTAAAGCATAACATCTAAACCCAAAACATCTGAAACCCATAACGTCGAATTTCATAGCATCTAAAATGTGCATCATAACATTGAACACTACAAATCACATGAAAATAACATCCCCATCACATACAAAGACACCAAAGTAACAAACACACTTTGTACTACATTTATGCAGGGTGCTAGCCCACCTGCACCCCCATGTGGGGGGGGGTCTGCCCCCACCCCCCTGTAAATTAAATATACCAACTCCAAGATCACACTACAGTGGGGAAAAGTTAATTTCCTAACCCCACTGTATCACGATCACCATGTACACATAATCCCCGGGATTCATGAAGCTCGGCGCAAGGCCGGCGTTAGGCTTGCGCCGACCGTGCGGCGTGAAGATGGTGCAGTAGCGCCAAATGCATAGTAATGAAGGCATGCTGCCAACACAGCCATGTGCACAGGAAAGGAGCGCGAGTGCATAGGGCGTGTCGAAGTGCCGCACGGAGGCGTGGAAATGGCAGCTGTCAATGTGCAACCTAAAATGCTTGTATATAACAAGCTGCAAGATAGTAACCACATCAGTGTCCCTGGATACTGAAACGTATGCAAAACATGCAAGAAAGTACCTGCGAACACAAAGTGACGAAGCAAACACAAATGCACGGTAGGGAATAACGGGTCCCTATCCCGCGAACAAATGACATGGAAGACCGTGTGGCTGTAGTCCAACGCAGTGTAGATAGCCATACCAAGTGGAAGTGAAACACATCATATGTTAGCGATCCGCCAGTAGGTACGTCCAGCCCAATGGTGAGGGTCACCAGCTGACCCATAATGTGAGGGAGGGTACACAGCTGGGCAGATGTGTCCATAACAAAATACATGAGAAATGTAGATATCTAGTGACCGTATGTCCGAATTATATCCCACAAGACATGTAATAGTCACATACAAAAGGTATGTCCATATTTCACGTACCAAATGTGATAGAAAATAGAATAAGCATGTAAACGAAACAGAAGGAGCATACAAACAGCCACAACAATAAGGAAACATGTAGGCTGAAAGGAACAGTATTATCCGTACCGTCGACTAGGATTACCACCTGTCCCACTTTGCGAGTGACAGTCCCTCTTTGGGCAGTTGTGTCCTGACAAAAACCTGTAACAATGGCAAATGTCCTGAGATTATAGGACAAAATTATTCCCTATACGTTATGTAATAGTTGCATTAAATAGGTTTTCTGTATCTAAATTACATAAATGTTATAAGAAACAGAATAAGCAACTGAACTGCTACAAGAATAAGCTTTTATATAGGCAAGAAGTCTAAGTTCTATCCTGTGTACTGACCGTGGGTATGTGTCGGCCTGTAAAATGTGATGTGTGTACCAAAAATGTCCCACTTTGGCCAATTGAAAAGGTGGCAACCCTACCGTCGACTGTGGGGAGGCGTTGTCCACTACAGTCGGATATGTGTACGGAATATATCCCATCCTGGACATAGGAAAATGTGGCATACTACCAATGAGTACAACAGGCCGCCAAAATCCGGAAGTCAGCGGTACAAGCCAAACTTGTCAGGATGTGTCACAGTTGAACGGGTAGTACCTGGGTATACCAAACATGTAATGAAAGTGAAGTATGGGCGTGTACCTATGTGCGTGAGGTATAGCATGTGGAAAGCAAACATGGCAGGGTAGTCCACACAACCATACAGGTACCAGACACATGTAGGTTATTCAATGTGTTACCCTGGCCGTCTCATGGGCTAACAACCAAAGCAGTGATGTATGGGGTGTGAAGAATCTGTGTGTGTGGGGTGGATAGGTAATGGTACAGTCCTCCAAGGCGATACTGTGTCGTATGCAGAATAGGTGAACCGGAGGTGTATGAGGGAGCAGTGGGTGAAGCTGAAAGAAACACAAACACATGTATAAACAGCTGAAATACACGCAGACAGGCCATACTGTAGAACACAATCCCACAAACAGATGAATATTGAAATGTGTGATACAAATGTGTAGATATGTCACCGGCACTTACCCACAGATTGGTCCTGATGGAACTGGCCATAACAAATGCAACACACCTGGATGGAACTGGCCATAACAAATGCAACACACCTGGATGCATAATGGACTACCCAGCATCCCCTCCACATCACACAACCTGCTCCCGTACCTGAACGTCCACCAAATCCAGCCGTACCTGGCCTACTGGTTTGGTGCAGCCACAGCTACACATAGTGACCACTACGCATATGTAGTAGGTAGTGTCACCCTAGGTGGTTGCAGGATTGCACACAACCTCAACACATTTTTGTAACTCCAAAACGATGTTCGGTATTCCTCTTGTTGTGGATCGGTACAATTTTCAGATATCCCTCATGGGATACGTAACCTGTGTAAACATTAGAACGGAAGACACAAAGTCCAGTCCTGTAGATATCTGGACAGAAGTTGGAATGTCCATTAGAGGTGCACGACACTGTCCTGCCCTAAGTGGTCATGCATAACCTACTACCTAGGATCAAACACTTGCCCGTGATGCACGTGTCCCGAGACGAATAAGCAGAAACATATTGCACACATTCGCATAGTGGCAAATGGTATAAGGGTGATGAAGGCACTGACGTAAACAGGATAACCCTGATCTACTGTGAGGGACACTTAATGTGTGTGTAGGTGTGACCGACCATACCTGTCAACCTCTGAGAGCAGGATATCTGGACAAAGCCGTGAATAAATGTATACCTGTCAACCTCTGAAAAGAGGAAGATATCTGGACAAAGCCGTGAATAAAAGTATACCTGTCAACCTCTGAGAGCAAGATATCTGGACAAAGCTGTGAATAAAAGTGGGACAAAGGCCCAAAAGTATGGAGAATGTGTAAAGAAACTGAGAAAGTTGATAGAATAACAGTTTGTACATTGGCATTAATTTCCTGAAGAGTATGAAGTCTGAAACTCAACTGTCTTTCATTATGTTCTGACTTCAGTCTTTAATGACTAGCTACTGATTTGCCAAAAAACAACAGTGCATTACAGAGGTCCGTACATATTTACAGTAACAAACCTTCACATTTGTTTACTGTACCACTGCATACCTGTAGTTAATTCATGTACAAAATAATAATCCTTGTATGAATGCATACAGGAAATAGTCAAATGTGAATGGGAACACCCCTCACCGTGGATTATGTATTGTAACCACCCCCACCCATATTATGTATTGCCAACATAAAAAGCTGCTGACAGGTGCCGAAAGACCTGTGTCTGTAAACACAGGTAAACCTCTATAAAATGGACAAATTCTGTCCATGTGCTTCGTCTGACATTTGAACTCGATGAGGGCAGTTCCATTCACCAGCCGGACAAGCCTACACCCAGATCACCACATGAACACCCTGACAATCAAAGACTTGTATGTGCCGGGACTATAAGCCTTGGAGTTCTGCATATCCTTGGAGTGATTAAATATGCAGCTTGGGTCCAGAGCAGTAGGGAATAGGGAATGTGTAATATGTAGTACCACATTTTTCCCAGCAGGAGAATGGATGCCTGTGTTGTAAGTGAAGTGGTGAGGCGTATGTTAATGTAGCTATGTACTATGGGTATGCATATAAATGAGTCAGAACACCAATAGTATAGTAGTTACAGCATCCGGCCAACGTGAATGCAGTCCCGGGTCAACTACGACTACAGCACATATGAGTTAATGAATGCGTGTGTGCTGTAAAGACATTTAAATATGTAAAGGTGAACGTGTGTTTCGCATATGTCCATTAACCGGATTACAGATATTGTACTGGTACCGTCACAATTAAGAAAGCCCACGTAAGCACAAAGACTTAGTAAACATATGTAACCACAATAAGGATATGCAAGTGCGCCTGCGCATGTGTAATCCGCTCACAGCATATCAAATGAATGCTGTTTTCTACACGTTTATTTATATATCTATATATGGATATATATATTTGTGTATAGATATAAATCCACAGACTTGAACTAAATAAATATATGAAATAAAGAATGTACAGACATATATATATATATATATATATATATATATATATATATACACACACACACACACACACACACACACACACAATTACATTAATCGATATATACATAACTAACATATAAACATTTGTTCTTGTAGATATAACACATGTACATAAATAGGTTACGTCATAGCTATTATGGATAGACATACAGACATGCAAGAAAGGTAAATACACTGCTGCTTTCCAAACCATCGCCCAGAAAGTACCAGTGTGCCAAATCTGCAAGTTCTACTCTTTAAACATGGATATAGGTGTCCTTTGCAGGACTCCAAAAAGTGGTCCACTACAGGCACCGTCCTGTAATGATCAATGCAAAGAAAGTCACATCTGCAGCTACAATATAGCTGTACATGCAACAGTAGCTTGTGCAAGGGTAGTAACACATGGGTTGACAGAATGTATGATATATGTCCCGATACACTGGGGGTGGATAGTGCTTAGAAGTGTCTTCATACTTTATTATCACTCACATTAAATATGTCTTATGACTACTGTGGAGGGGTGTCAGGTATGGGCATCATGGGTATGCAATAATGGGCCTAGGTTCACAGGTGTTGGTTGGCACAGATTTATTAGGTCCGCCCCATGGGAGTGATTAATATTCCTATGTGGGTATAGCACACGCCTATACCTTCCAAAAATGAAGAACCCATCTACTGGATATTGTGTAAACCATTGGGGGAAGATGTAGGGACTTATATCAGTGTCATGTAAGCAATTATCATGGAAGTACATGCATACAAATAAGATGGTAACCATACTTCTCAACCTTTCAGAATAAGACATCTGGACAAAGGCATATTTAAATAAGTACAAATAGGGACTATTTTAAATATTCCTCTGACAAAGTTAGAACGTTGATAGAATAATGGATAATTCATTAGTATGAATGTTTTGAGGGTTATTAGTTATAAACTACTAATGTCTGTCATTATTATCTAACCTCACAGTCCTTAATGACCTGCCACTAATTTACCAGAAAGGCACAATAATAACAAAAAAGGAACAACATTATAAGTCTAAGTTCGGGACATTTACCCAAAATGTGTACAGTTGAGAGATATGAAGGTAACCCTGTCTTAAATAAATGTACAGAACTAGTGATATCACATGGACAGGTGTGAAGAAAGACGTGATGACAAATGACAAAACATGTATAAGTCAAAAGCATGTACCTCGGTAAATGTGAATGAATACTTATACCCTGTGATAGTCAATGTGGAAGGTTAATAGTGTCCCTCAGGGTGTTATGCAGTGTCCCCGATACAGTGTTCAGTCTCCCACACTCGCATGTGAGTTCTGCTACTGACGGAAAGCGCAAATACCAGCGAACACATAAGGTAGATTATAGCATAATATGTTTTGATTAGCACCTGTTGGCTTTTGTGAGGAACACAACACTCTTGGCGGGTGTGTCCTGCAAAAGGAATGTAATGGCATCTGGCCTGTGATTTCTTCTTGTGTGTAGTGGTGTAATAAAATGAAATATCTTGTATCAGAAACAGTTATATGTTATAGGAAACAGTATTATCGACTATACTACTACAAGAAAAATCTGAAGGTATGAAAAGCACTGAAGTAGTCAGTTTAGTATTGACCACAGGTATGTGTTGACATGTCAAATGTCACAGCTGTATATATAGTACCTATAGGGCTGTCACCATTACAAATGATGAAAGTGGGAGCTGCTTTGTAGAAATGTCAGACGTAGCAGGTCAAAACATACCTACAGCCATGCATACTCCACAAATAGACATATTAGCACACAGCAAAGCTTAGGCCAGGGGTCATGGAGTAGAGCAAGGCAAGATGTCTGCCGAGCTATTCAGCAATATCCTGTAGGGGTGTGTAAGACAGCCCCTAAACCGAACGTTGCACGGACAATGTTAGAATATGCAAATTACCCCATTTGTAGGTGAAAGCTATGCAAATGATGTAAATCTGTGATACATTAAACTGTCCGTGCAAGAGTAGAGTTATGTGCAGAAATGTACTCGGATGTTAACTGAGTTACTTTCTGCAAGTAGCTAAACGGAGCAATGTCAGCTGCAAATAAAGGATGAATTCAGTTGAAGAAGCATGCCAATGGCCAAATATAAAGCCAGTGGCATATTTTTCCATTCGAAATTAATAAAATTCTATTTGTCCTCCCCCGATCTCCGGTGTGTAAGCATAGCGCAGCGGCGCAAAAATGTGCTGTGCTTTTAAAACAAGAGAAATATTTAAAATACACATATAAATTGTAATTTTAGTTAACAGTTAGTTCGCCATGCAGGTGAATGGCAAGCTGAAGACAAGATGGCTACTGTGTACTGGTTGCTATGCGTGGAAGCGCTCTGTCAGAGATGTAACCAAGCATTAGTAGGCAATCCGATGCAATTGAGGCTGAGGATAGTGAATCACAATTTGTCATGCCATATGGGCCAAGCCACTACAGTGGAAGAGTAGGTTAAGGGGACTATCAGAGTAGAAGATAGGTGACATTATGAGTGTGTATGTATAAAACACTGTAATCCTATCGGAGCAATGTGTCACATGTTTGCTGTCAGTTACTCATCAGTGGAAGAGGCGTGTTATGATTTATCCTAGGTACAGTCGGGAAACTAATGGTGTACGCCATGGATATCACTGAAGTTTCTTGCAAACTTGCTGACAGTGTGTTCGCGCCTGTAAGCCCGAGTAAGCATGTGTGCACGTGTGTCAGCCGTGTGCGCTCGTTGAAGAACGAGTAAGCTAGTGTAAGAATGTTGAAGCCCGTGTAATGTCGTGTAAGCCAGTGTATGCGTTTGTAAGCATGTATAAATCTGTACTACACACATCACACACGTACTGCACACTCTGAAACACATGCTGCCAATACTACACACGTCAGTCAAATGGCACATGGATGCATAATAAATCTTCAGAATCAACAGTGCTGTAAACTATACTACATTGATGGTCATAGCTGCTATGCATCATGCCTGCTTACATACACCTAGAAGGATATCACACTTTGTGTTAAAAACATTTTAACATTAGTACACTGCTATAACGCCACCCTGTGCATCAGCACCATGTTAGTCTGTTCCTGCATCAATGTTACACATTACAGGTGGTGGCACAGGTGTCATCATATGCACAGGGTATGGTGTTTCTTTTCCAGAGCCTGTCATTGAGCCATCCAATCAACATGTAAGTATGTTTGTGTGTGAGGGACAACAGTGTTTGCATGGCCCAATGTTGATACAATGTGTATGTATGTGTTAGCTCTAGCTGTTTGTTTCATGTGTGTGTGTCTGCATGTACACAGTTTCAGCATGTGTCAGCCATATACAGGAGGTTGTGGGACAGTCATAGACCGTACCTGCCAGGTTGTACAGATCGCCATTACTGGCCATGGACACCCCTCCATGCATTCAACAATATTCCAGTCCTGCACCTGTCATTGTATACACATACATTCTTGGGATCTGTATCACAACCTGTGGATAAATGGGAGTCAGTAATGTTAACCTGATTTGCATAGTAGTGTCAGGTAATACATAGTTATATGAGCCATACTCATCCTCTAAAGTAATAACCACTGCTGACTGTTGCTGAGATGTGCACACGACCATTTAAAGGTGCTGTACTATCATTGTTGTCAATGTCCCTTGTAATACCCAGCAACAAAAGAACTGGTCACTACACAACTATAACCCAGGATCACTACAGCACACAGTATGTGCACTATCACAGAGCCATAGCAGATTTACATACATCAAAGGTGTTCACGTACAGATAATGCAGCACATTCAATAGTGCTAATATCCACATACATATCAATATCTATCTACATTACATATATATAAATAGATACACACACACACACACACACACACACACACACACACACACACACACACACACACACACACTTGGGAGGGTTGGGATCAGAACACAGACCAAACTACCTTAACACACTAAAGCATTATGCATGTACAGAACGCGCTACCATGATTACTAGATCACAGCATTCACACAGGCATACATCTAGCTTGCTGGCATCAGCATCAAAGGCAAAGACGCCGTACGGATTCTACGGAGAGTGAATAGTGTAAAAGCAATGTACTGTTGTCATGCAGTGGGAAACTCTGACACACACATACATATGGCAGGATTGGGATTAGAACACAGACCTAACTACCTTATCACACTACAGCATTATGCATTTACAGAACGCACTACCGAGATTACTGAACACAGGACTCCCAAAGGCATACTTCTAGGTGGGTGACATCATCCGCAAAGGCAAAGACGCCGATAGGGAATATATGTGGTGTGAGGCGTTTAAAAACATTACCGTGTCCCCAGGCAGCTGGAAACACACACACACACACACACACACACACACACACACAGGTACGCACTTGGCATGGCTGGGAGTCGAACAAACACCTAACTACCTTATCACACTACAGCATTACGTATTTACAGAACACGCTACTGAGATTACTGAACACAGCACTCCCAGAGGCATACTTCTAGGTGGGTGACATCTTCCGCAAAGGCAAGGACGCCGATAGGGAATGTATAGAGAGTGAGCAGTCTGAAAGCATATTACTGTCCCAAGGTAGACGTAGACAAACACATGGCAGTGGTGTGATTGGGGCAACTAAATATCTACGGAGCACTACAACAACACTACATAGATACGGGACGCGCCACAGACAGTACACCCTGCAAGACAGTCAGCCAGTTTGTTCAATGTAGGCATCCATCATGACGTTGAAAATGGACATCTGTTGCCTGGATGTCCACCATCGCTATACAGGATGTCAATGGCCATGCCCATACAGAGGCACATCACTGACACAAGGTGTCACTGGCCATGCCCACACGCTTAGTATCGCACGTCCGTTTGGAATGTACTGTGTGTCCATCTACACAACGGCGTACTGGTCATGCTCACACACTTAGCAGTTGCAAAGGGCCGTCTTGCATGCACACGGATACTAAACATGGAAGGGCACAGTATGGTATTACTGTCCCCACGTACATGACGGCCACTCACATGTATTGACCAGTACACACTCAGGAGCCATCATAGATGTCTCAGGTGCAGATCACAGAGGTACACACCGCAGTCTACAATGTAGCCCTCAGGCATCACCATGTTGTTGGACCAGCAATACATCAACACAACACTGTGTGACTCATGACCAGTGGATTGTACATAGGTGTACAGCAACTGTGCAGACTACACATGTACTGACAGGGTTCCATTATGTGTTATGCATTGCAATGATACCACTGTACATAACCAGGTCGGCTCTACACATAACAAGGGCCCTGGGTATTAAACAGCTGTGACAGATGACTGTCGCTGTACACCAACGAACACACATGTTTGGATATGTCATACATGTAATTGCAGTGGATATGTGCATGGACCACACACACAACACATATGTACATAGCATAGCCTTTACTGTCCTCCATGCAGACAAGTGGCTACAGCAATCATACGCACGCAAATGGAAGGTGGGTCCATGGCTGTTGAATGCCAACAGTACATGAGGTAGCAGTGTTGACTGAGGACACATTCCCTCTGTACTAGTTACCCATGACACCCATCATATCATACAACAGTCCATGTGTTATGTATGTCAACACACATGTCCACCGATTGCAATGCATACAAACATGGCTACATGACAGGCATGTAGGACCAACACACATGTACAAACTGTAGTGTGCATGCAGCTGCCATGCATGTGCAGTAGCTGATGTAAGTAACTCATCTGTGCCTAACTACAACATGCAGTTGCAATGCAGCCCCATCATTGACACCTGTATATGGTGACATACTGACAGTACGGTAGGATGTACATCAGGTATGGATGGATGTGTGTACGTAAAGTGGTGATCCACCTGTGTAGATGGATGTTCGCTGGGTACGGCTCACAGGTGTGTCACATGCCATCGTACCATTACATGTGCAAACAGTACGCTATGTTACTGTTACTTGATGGTGAAGACATAAAACCTACACAGCGGTCAGGTGTTACCGACTGTACGTCACTCGACACCTGTAACACTTACATTGTCTCATGTGCATATAGCAGCACAATTGCCGGACATAGCGTTGGTACACATAATGCGGCCAATACTGCTGCATGTCTGTCAGACGTATCATCATAGAGCAGATGTATCATTCACAGTGCTGCCATGTGTGTTTGCATGTGTGACCATATATGCCACATATGGTGGGGAATACATCCCAATTGTGACACACCCCTGTACACTGTTGTAGACATCTGTACATACTGCAGTGTGGAAAGCATGACATAGGCAGGTGTGGTGTGTGTATCACACACATCAGCTATCCATATGTGTATGACAGTTGTGGTCTCCACAGTGTGTGTGTGTGTGTGTGTGTGTGTGTGTGTGTGTGTGTGTGTGTGTGTGTGTGTGTGTGTGTGTGTGTGTGTGTGTGTGTATGTATGGCTGTCTGGTGCATGGAGTGAGGATGTATGCTACCATACAGAACACACAGGATCCCAACCCCTCATGGTGAAGCAGTCTGCTACCCTGTTGATGCCATCGGTCTCAGCCGTACTGGCTACCTGTACATATCCCTTCTCTGTGTCGCATTGTGTGGGTGCACAGTACTGTGAGGGTGATGACCACATAGGCAAGTGTCCTCACCTCAATACTATGGGGTGTGTGTTATAGTGTTGTCGACCCCGTGAATGTGGGCATGTTCCTGTACTGTGACAGGGTATTACTGCTACACAGTGAGGCCTCATGCTATCAAGTGGCCTCTAACATTATCATTGTCCAGACCACTGTGTACAACCCCTGCACCATGTCAACATACCTGTGATGTGACCTGGTATGGATGTCACGTCGCTAACCACTGTAGCCTATTAAACTGCACACAGGCTGCTGGATCAGTATATGTGTGGACATCTGTGGTATGTTAGACTTTCCAGCTGACCGGTTGAGGCTACGTATAGAATACTGAGATTGCCATACGTGTCTGTGAGTACTCCACAGTTACACATGGGAGACTGCAAACACTGCTACCTGTAGGCACATGCAAGTAGACCATAAAGAGGGAACCTGGGCATCATTACCAACATGCTGTTACTGTTGTTACCGAGACACATACTGTGAACATATAACAATGCATACTACACCTGTACTACATGGTTGTGCACATATAACAATGCATGCTACACCTGTACTACATGGTATGTCTGGTGCATGTCAACAGTACACAACTAATGTAATATACACATCTCACTATTCTGTTCACCCTGTGCATCAGACCATTTGAGCATGTCCCTGCACCGATGGTGTGGATGACAGGGATGTGGCACAGGCTTCATCATATGCACAGAGTGATAATGTGTGCCAAGGGGCATAGGCTGCACCAATGGGTGACATCATGTGTGTGGATAAGGGCCAGTGATATGACTGGACATGTCTGTTCAGTACGCATGTGGGTGTTGTGGTGCCCTACAGATGTGTTTGCTGTGTGCGTGTATGTGTGCACACAATTCTGCCTTTTGTGAGGCTTACACAAGGGTATTATTGACAGCTCCAGATTGTACAGACCAGGTTGTACAGCTCACTGTGTCCAGCCATGGCCACGTGACCTGTGCCTGCCAGGGGTTGCACGGGCACTACCAGGTGGAGGTACAGAGTGGCTAGTCTCCGACGATACATGTCCACTGGAACCATGTCCCCACTGGGAATGTCCAGGGCCATGTCCATGTGGCCTGCTGTGTCCTGGTGTGCACAGCGCAGCACCAGCTGCACTGCTACTGCTACTGGCATGATGGGAGCGGACATGTGAGGTGGCACGCTCACGTCGACCTGCACTAGGTGGTGTAGCTGGCCTACATCCATGTGGCCTATGCCTCACTCCTACCAGATGTTCCAGCACAGACAGCTCACGCTCATGGATTACCATGCCACGGTCAAGGATTCCGACCATGTCACCCAATCGCCTGTCCAGAACATCAACAATCTGCTGTTGAGCATTTGCCAATGCCTGGATGTTGTCATTTAGGGTACGGATAGCAGCCCTCTGCAGCCTCTGCCCTTCTCTGTTCTGCCGTTCAGCAATTGCCTGTGCCACCATTACAGTCTGGAACATGTGTCTGGTGATATCAGCTGCTGCGCTCTATCCTGCAGGTGCATGTCTGCCAGAGGTCCTCCTACAAGCAGCACTGGCCACATGCCTGTGTGGCACATCTGTAGACATTACACTGACACCATGGTGTGGAGACACACCTTCTGTAGCCACCACACGTTCCTGTTCCATGCTAACAGACACTGACTGTCCGTCCTCTATGGCCACTGGTGATGCGGTATGTGTTGGCAGCAGAAATGTGTGCGGGGAAGAGGGGGACATAGCTGGGATGGCAACCATTGGCACAGATTCAGCCCCTGACAACCCTGCCTGTACCTCATGCATATGTTCATCACTGCTAGTATCTGTGGGGACACTAAAATCAGATGGACCGCAGGAGGGTAACGCACCTACTTCACCTGTGAATGCAAAGAAAGACTCTAAATTACAATAGACACACACACACAGACACACACACACACAGACACACACACAGACACACACACACAGACACACACACACACACACACACACACACACACACCATGCATGTGATTTGACAGACGGCATGCAGCATGCCTGTGATACAGCAGACGGCATGCAGCTTGGACATTAATAGTGTTAGTAAGCATACCCCCTGGGTTGCACAATACAGCAAGGAGGTGTCATATCAGTAGCCATGCAGTTCACACAGTCATGGTAGTATGCATGCATCCCCGTGATACAACATGTGGACCAGAACAGGATAACAGTACACATGGCTGACGTGACCTTGACATGTAATCTGCTGATGTGTGCATTAACATGCATGCATGTCTGACACTGTGGTGTCCTGACATGTACAGCATCATAATAGCCATCACATTGCGGTGTTGTCTGTATGCCCTACAGATAGAATGCATGTTTAGCAAATGTGCATGTGAATGGAAGGGTAGTGTGAGCCGTCTACATTGCTCTACAGTGTGAAGTACAGACACTGTGCCATTGCATGGCATCATGAGGCATCTATATTGCTATACAGTGCATAATATGTACACATTGCATAGCCATAACTACATGCATACCCATGACATAACTGTGGATTGTGACCCATGATGCTGAGGTGTATACACACCAAACCATGCTGTGTCATGTGACAGGTTACTGGAGGACCTACAGATGACACCCCTGCACAACAACTACAGAGTCTTAGCTGCCTGGCAACCATGTCCACACATAGCGGACTTGTCAATTCACCATGTCCAACATGACATTGCTGTACCACACACATGGGGTGCACAGCTAACGGTGATGTCCTACAGCAGCAAGGGAAATGTACAGTATCTGTGGCCTGATATGGTGTCAATGTCTGTGGAAGCTGTAGAGGTGACTACTGTCCTGCTATGACACAGGCGTGATGTTCAACACATCTTATATGGCAGACATCAGTGACACCTCCACTGGCTGTGCACAGGCTTTTAGGATGTCCAGTGTACCACATCAACTGTATAATTGGTCAACTAAGGCTATAATTGGACCATGTGTGGACAATGTGAAACAGGGTGTATACACATCACATCTACTGTGTGGCTACGTATCTCTGGCCATCCCCCATGGCCATGTGTGCACATGTGTTGGACAAATCTGTGTGATGGCCATCTATCACACGTCTGTGTTGTCCCATATGACATACACCCATAGATGCCAGATATGTCACCATCCACAGGGCTATGCAGACAACAGGTTGTATGTGGGGTATGGGTCATGGGATAGTGTGACATTATTTCAGCCAATACACTATGTGTCTGGGACATGTCAGATGGCACATCACAATGTGTGCACCCATTGCAGGGGCATATAACACAATGGTGACTCCTGTGGGCTGCCCATATCACAGCTCACTGTGTGGTACTGTTTGCGTACCACACGTGTTGTTCCAATGTATAGTACATATGCCTCCATTGTAGAACACCTCCACTGTTGTATGCACAGGTGACAACACACATATAGCGATGGCAAATACTCTGGTTTCATGTCGCTGTATCATTTTGTTTGTATATATTGCACATGGGTGGCCTGTGTGAATGATGGGTGACGTGACCTGTATATCGTGAATGAAACGAACATCAAGTGTACAAGTGTTAACTGGCCTCATGGTGAATAGATCTATGCTTTTACATGCCTGATACTGATGACAGTCTCACCTGCAACAGACTCATGTCTGTGCAGCACACCAGAGGTACCTGTATAGGGGTGACACAGCAGTATGAACATTATCCATGACTGTTGGACAGCCACAGGGTGCACTGTGCATGTTAACACATTCACCTGTACAATAGCATATAGTATGTACATGTGTGCATACACAGGGTAGCATACTGTAGTATGCAGCATGTGTGTCCACATACCATGCATATGTTGTTACATTACATAATGTACAGTGACACATGCATGTAAATGGGATATAGTAGCCATATGTGCAGTACTGACTTACCAGGAAACTCCAGGATCATTGGTTGGGAGACACCCACCTCCACGATGGCAGCTAGTGTTTGTAGATGCTGTTCTAAGGGTGTCCCCAGACTGGCCAGTAACTCCTCAGTGTGTGTGAGTGGGGGCTGGGTTGGTGGCCCACCACCTGTTCCACCTTGTTCCCTGGTGATTGCAGTGGCACGCTGTTTTGCATGTCGTATCAGGTCTGTGCAGTGTCTGCGCACCTGATGGTAGGTGCGGTTATGGCCACCCACATCGTTCACCCTCCTGCGAAGATCCTGCCACAGGTCGTCCCACTTCTGGGCATGCTGTGGCACACGGCTGAACAGCACCTCATAGTTTGCATGGAGGTACGGGATGAGGATATCATCCTCCTGGCGGCTGTACGCTGGAGGGTGTCTACGAGGCATTATCTGTAAGACATAATGATGGTGACAGATCACAGTTTCAGAGATGTACAGAGATACTGCTGCTCATACATTTCTATGACATCTAGTACATCTGCAAAGTTATCTTTGCAAATCATCATGACACTGACATGACTGACGTGTTTGTGTCACACACATGTAACACCTGTTATGCATCACCATATATGTGTGTCACCTCATTACAGTGTTCATACTACATGTGAAGGCTGTCTTGATGTGGGCATGTCTGTTTGCCTGCACTGGTGTTCTTATCTATCTGCACATGCCTGGATGTGTCCACGGTAATGCTGTTGACCTTGATGCTGTGTATATGTCACATATAAACACAGACACAGCCTTAATGGACTTGAGCAGTGACAATGCACACATACGCATGGAAACCTGTACATGCATGTATTTTGCCATATACATCTACACAGCACTGTACAGCTGTTCAACATCCTGCCACAGATCGCCTGTGTTGCACATGTGATAGACTTGGGACAATGGCTAGTCGGACGTCATTCGCAGGGATGGTTATCAACCATAGCATGTACGGGCAAGGTTTCCTAGCTGTAACCGACAGCCATTATGCCACTGCGAGGTGCATCAGTGCCACATTACTGATCCAGACAGTTGATACTATCTCTGCCATGCGGCCATCACACCATGTATGACTGGGATGACATGTGCAGCTTTGATGGACAGGGTTGCATGTTATGGCGGGAGTATGTCACATGTATGGCACAGGGATCTGTCCAGCATGTGGCGATCCTAGTATTAGGACAGTGGCTGTCCATGACGTATGTCTTTCAGATCAGGATATGGACATGTAGCATGTCCATCATCATGGTGTAGAAATGTCTTTATGCAAGGTAGACAGCATGCTGCATAGTGGAGGTGAGGATTGTGAAGGCTGGTATCGCCCATCCACGCATGGCCATTACCCTTTAAAGGTGATATGTGATCCAATATTGGTCACCCCAGTGCTGTATATGCCTGCCCAATGATCTCCGTGCTCATGGATGGCACCCTGTCGTGACATGGGTACCTCATATGACTACCTAAGGGGCCTGGAGACGTCACCAAGTTAGGGAGGTGTACTGCACAGCACCATCCCTTACACAGTGTCCATAATGTTGACCACAGCCTAAGTGGTAGTTAATGGGTACAGGGATGTTCACCTAGCGGTGACAATGCTGATATCATCCATCAGAATGTGCACATATGTCACACACCTCACCCACACAGCCCATTCTATATGTTGTTCACAGCACTGACACAGCTATTGCTCATAGGTCATGGCCTTTCACATCCTTACATACACAGATGCCTAACATTTGCCTGTGTGGTATGGGCTACAATGAAGTTAGAGTACAACACATTAACCCTGTTCTACTGTAGCTGGCACTGGTGTGATATGCATGTGTCACTCTGGCACCTTTTGTAGTTGTGAGTCTGTCAACAGGCCACTGGTAGAACACTCCTGTGACATACAAGGGTATTTGTGATCAAACATCCGTACTGTCTTGTACATCTGTACTGCTAACATCTACATTGATAATGCTTCATGGACATGCAGACCATACTCAGCAGGGTTATAGTGCGGTGCCACCCATTATGACTGTCGTCACGACTTGTGGGTTGATATTATCCAACACCCTATCTGTATTGTATGTTCATGCTAAGCACTTGTTCAGAACTTGTGAGCATGTCATGAGCTACTGATTAATATAGCACCTATTCCACACCATTTCCCACAGGTAAACTGGCTGTCCTCAAATTTCCAGCTTGCTTACGGTACAACAGCTGCTGTACACACATAACTCACATATCCTGTGAGACATGGTTGTATATATAGGCATGTCCAACTGTCACGTACCAGTGCTATTGCCTGTCTATATGATGGATATGTCGTACATGTGGCAACAGAGCAATTGTCTCATGTACACATTCAATGCTCACCTCCCAACATATAACACTACAGCCTGTGGGGGATGCACTTATGCAGCCCTGCTGGGGGTAATGGTGTCACCAACCCTGACTGCACCTGACAGTCATGTGGGGGTGTGTAACATTCACAACACACCCCACTCATCACATAGTCTCACATGATCTCCACCACAGGCCACACATATGAGGACAACTTGTGCAGTACCTCTCCATATTCTGTGTAGGCACCAGAGGCAGCCCCCATCACGGAACACAACATCACCAACTTATAGCCCACAGACTCATGTGTGCCCATCACATAAAGCTAATAGGGTGTTATAACATACACAACACACCAGTCATAGGTGACTCTGTAGGCTGTCACACTGCAGTTCCACACAGCAGGCTACACAAGGCGATAGTCGCTTACATCTTGCTGTCGGGTTACTGGTTCTGCAACATAACCTATGCACCCATGCCACACCTCACCAGGTACGATGTGACTGTCATTCTTCATGTTAGTGTGACTGCCCTGAGATGCCACTTCACAGACTATGTGTGCAGGGACATGCAATAGCTCACCAGTCTTGTAGCCCTGAAGGTGTGGGCCAAGCCCTGGGGAGCATTATGCATTCATCCGGACCCGATACCACTGTACAACGACTGACTGTGTCACTTCAACAGTTGCCTATGCTTCTGCTGTCATTCCACAGGCATCTGGTATCTGTCCGCTTTGACTGACCTGGTCAAACACAATGCTTTGGCACAGATGACCTGCACCTGTCAGCTCTGGGAGTACAGATCACATGTAAGGCTCTTGCTGCTTCTATACTGCCTGTCTTGCACAGTTTCCAATAACAGTCACCGGCAGAACGGGAACTGGCAAGCAAGACATGGGGTCATGTGACACAATGCTTGCATCTTCCTCTGTGACGCACGCAGGCAAGGCACACCTTATAATGCACCACTTCAATATCTCTGCAGTGACTGGGACCTACTTCTAGGCTTTGCAGAGCACACCTACAATGACAGGTTATAGACAGACCATACCTTTCAGGCACATACCTGGACCGGCACACCCACAGCTGAGGTGTTCCCATATCCCACTATATTGTACTCACATTCTGGCTAGTTACTTAGCACAATGCATCAGAGGTGCTCTGTGTGCAACTAACTGTGTCCAGAACTGCTATACACATTGTAAGAAGCTACAGATTCAACAACATACCCCACGGTTACCAGACCTCATTTGTTGGTGTACTGGACAGTAGGGCTCAGACAGCTACTACTGATGTGTGACTGACACTACCCCCCACTTAACTGGGATAAGCACTCATGTACCGACTCATCCATGAGTCATAACCTCCACTCGGCTTGATCAACCCATACACACCACCTCCAAGACCAACATTAACCTTGACATGAACACTACCAACATGTGACTGGTGTTCCACACCTGGGGTTATCCCCTCATTAGTGGATTCCGAACATATGCTACCATTGTTAGCCACATCCCGGCACCACACCCTTCATGGCATACACAGTACATGAGTACTACAACACCTACTACAGACATCTTATGACAGCAGTAGTTAATGTCATGACACCCATGCATATGGAAAATGCACATACAAATGCTGAAACATACCCCAGTGCACTTCATTAGCACGTACACGACTGCATGGATCATGCTATTCCACACAGAGCCATGATGGTACACACCAGATAACAGACGCCACTCTGGTGGTCAAGTTCCATGGACATAATGTACAACAACAGGTGGAGGCTGTTGCACAGTACTGTACAATCCCATGGGTGGGGTAGTTCACTGGTCAGCCTCAGTAGGGCCACAGGATCCCTCATCACATACTCCAAGACTAGCTACGTAAACATTACTGCGACACATTCCGGGGTGTACCACAAGGCATTATGGTGGTATGTCAGTAGTCAATGGCAATATCCACATCTGCTGTCACATACAAGAGTCACTCAGGAACATTACAGACCCAGGTGATGTTGGCAACATGCTGGTGGATGGATTCAATGCTAACATTACACCCTCTCACTCACTACAGGGCCACAATCCATGCAGGAACATTGCGGTGTCCCTGCGGTCACACCTACACAGTACTAACCTGCACTCTATATGTCCTGGGACACTGGCCCCATGTCACCTTCCAAAGTCCCAGGCTGTGATGTCCACAGACCTCTGAATGACATGTCTCCCCACTAGGCCACCATATTCAGTAATAGCCTTATATCAGACATTGTGGCCCCTGAATGGCAAACAGCAACAGTTATCACACTCCACACAGGTGGCGCCACAATGCACGAGTGGGACTATAGTTCTACACACCTGACTGGACTGTTCTGCATGGCTATGGAGCACATCATCATGGACGTCATTCACAGAGACATTGTTGGGCTCCGGTCCTTTGATGCCACCCGGGTTGGACTTGTTAAGGCCAGAGCATGGCCCCTACACCTGGTGGACTCCTTTCATACAGTTACCAGGGTAGTTGATGACGGTACGGGGGTCCACACATCCTACATTGTCCTCTCATTGCCTTTCAGCACCGTTCTCCATTCTGGTATTGACAACATACACATCCACCTGCACATCGTACCCTATGTCTCAGGATGTTATGCAACGTGGCTCATGGACAGGACACACACAATGAGGGTAGCATACCATAGTACCTACTGCATTTCAGTTACACTTGACATACCACAGTCCTCAGTCATAGGGCCCCTCATGTTCTGTATATGCTTCCCTGAGGTACAGGCTAGCACAGAGGGACTTTCTCTACCTAGCTTTACAAACCCCTCCATACAAAGCACCATGATTGATCCACCAGCTGATACTGACTCCATCCATATGGGTGTCACTGTGACAGATACCTGATATGAATATCATGGCCTCAAGCTGCATGACACAAGGTGCATG
Organism: Protopterus annectens; assembly: GCF_019279795.1. Classification (NCBI taxonomy): domain Eukaryota; kingdom Metazoa; phylum Chordata; order Ceratodontiformes; family Protopteridae; genus Protopterus; species Protopterus annectens. The sequence goes on along the minus strand of NC_056743.1, from coordinate 1,631,945,845 downwards.
AACATCACCTTTGCATTACACCATTCACCCACTGACTATAACATAGGTGGTAGTCCCCTACATACATGTCACATTGTACATGTTCGTAGTACACACGTCTGTCGCACCCACTCCTGTGGTTACCATATTGCCACTGTGGCATGGATATCCTTCTATGTGGCTACACTTATCTGTAATGGGTGTGTAGCTGGTACATAGGCACCCATTGTTCTTCTGAACTCAAGACTTCTACACACATTCAAGGGTACACCACCCCGTTTAGGGTGTACCTTACACAACAGCTACAGCTTTACGTACCACAACATTAACACGCCATGACGTTTATTGAGCTCCGACAGTTAAAGTATGCAGCTGAACTACGGACACCACGTCTGTACACATTTGCATACTACATACTCACGGGTGACCTCTGCTGAACAGACAGGGCCCATGTCCACAACAATATTAATGGATATACTCCACATACGCAACATAAGCAAAAGCCACTGTGAGCAACATGCTCATGGATATGTGCACACATGCAACGATGAGTGGGATGTGCTTGAGGGTTACATTCCCAAACCGGACACTCACCATGCTTTGGAACATGAGTCCTATGTACATCATGCAGGGACACTCAGTAGCACTGTTCATGTGATACCTCACTTGGTGGTTGGGAGACACATATACGCCAGGGATCACTGCAGTGGCTGTATTGTGCAGAGGTGCAGGTAACACATGGCTCTGCTGTTCACAGTACACTACCCTAGAGAGGTGCCACTGGTGTGAACACTGTAGTTGTGCTTACACATAGACTTGCCAGACTGCATAGTACCCCACTATGAACCTGTGAAGCTATTACATGTCCTTTGTGCATGGTTACTTGGTAGCCCTTCCATTTAGATTAGCTATCATGCTATTACAATGTCCCGTGCCTACAAGCCATATGTATCCTGTTATTGTACATACCAATAGACGATAACTTTGGTATGCATGATATGCCTGTTATGCTGTGTAGAATATCTGACATATCTACCTACAATACTATACATTACACATATTTTACATAGTATCCCATAATGCAAAGCATACTTGCACAGCGGGACCACCTTAGACATGTCATTGTCGTTACATGCCCATACACATGCCTAGTGTGACAGTATATCAACATATACCATCCCCTGCTATGGCACGTACTTGTTGGACATACCCTACCACTGATGGCGGGTTGTATGGAATTGTTCTGTTTAAAGCCCTCATGTAGCATCCCTTGTGATGTCTGTGATGTGTACCTTGTGACCCACTGCTGGATGCACAGTTTCTACAAGCGTTAGTATGCTCAGCAAGACATCACTACATAAATACCTTTTCCCACTTTATGCATTGCAGACACTTTTAATTAATGCAAACCAGGCTATACATACACTAAATAATTAATACAAAATATGCTATACATAAACATACATACCGAGTGTTCTACATACCTTATTATCATTCTGGACTTTCGTCTCTATCTCTCTTACACTGCTTAAACAGGTATATGGTATGAGCATACGGTTTGAATGTCTGGCAAGTCATCCTTATATACGTCAATACCTGTAACATGTGGTTTCCTGCCACCAATTGGTGTTCTTGAGTGACTAATTACTTGCACATCAGCTGTGCAGCTACTCCATTCACCAATTACGCGGCAACAGTGGAGTATAATTGAATTCTCCCCTTGGGCGTTGCCCATTTGCCCTACCTTCGGGGAGACGGCCTATATTGTGTTTTGTTGTGTGTAATTGCAACTGCTATGTGTAGAGACAAGTATACTTTGGATTCATGTCCCCCGTAGATTGTGTGTGACAGCTAGAGTATGTGGTTCAATGTGTGGGTGTACCTGTCATCCCAACCGTCTGATAACGGACTATTGCAACCAAAACCTGTAACATCGCCGTTTGTTCCATTATACAATGGCTGCAGTTTTGCATGGTGCCTTTAATTGTGTCTCTCACAAGGTATGTTGACGGTTCTGCAGATTTAATTGACTGACTGGATGTTTGTGCTGTAATTACAGTCTTATTGCTATAGTTTCTAGTGTGGGGGATGTCGGTGAGTGTACGTAGCATATACAGGTTTGTGGGGCTTGCATTTCTACATATTCCATATATATTTGTGTGGGCTCCATCCCTAATTAAAGAGCTATCAGTTAGTAGACTTATGTTACGGGATTTTACATTGGGCCATTGTTAATTGGTTTCTTTATATTATGCAGGTGAGGTTGATACTTCCATACCTCCGGAATTGCAGCAATATGTTAAGGGATATGTCTAAATGACAGCTATCTTGTGTATTTCTGTCCCAGATATTTGCAGTCATTGCAGTTGTGTTGGTAACAGAACCTCTTTGCCATGGGTTCCCACCTTTTCATATGGCCATTGTTGGACACTTGCAGGACACACAGCGGTGTTTACAGGCCGACACATAGCCACGGTCAGTACACAGGATAGCACATACTTTTATCCTCAATACATACCTATTGTTGTGGGACTTTGGCTACTTATCATATTGCATGTAACATTTACGTTTCTTACATACAGGCATAACTATTTAATGCAACTATTACATAATATATGGGACATAATAATGTCCTACAATCTCGGACATTTGCCCGTTGTAATGTTTTATGTCAGGACACACCTGCCCAGGGAGGGGCTGTCCCTCCTAATGTGGGACAGGTGGTAACCATATGCCTATGGCTAGCTATACCCACACCTACCGTAATGATCTACCTCCGAGTTGGCACTAACAGACACACGATGCGGACACACACACACACACACACACACACACACACACACACACACACACACACACACACACACACACACATTACAGTCACACGGAGACGCACACGGCACCCTCAACACACACATACACAGACTACGGCACTCACAAACGCAATTGAACACAGTACCTATGTGGACCGCAACACCGGCAGCGGTAACTAAATGTCCCTGCATATCTTCATACTATTACTCGCGGTTGTACTGTTCCGGTACTGTGTTCTTTCGGTCTTTCAGCCTCTTGGTTATGCGTGTCGGTATGTTACACATTCCATAGTTGGCGGTATCCTATTTATTTGTACCTCCAAGGTGTTATGAATGTCGTTGACCTATCTATATATATTTGCAGATATCGTTGAATCCGTGTATATCAACATATATCACTCTATCGCCCTTTCTATCTGTATTATATATATGTATATATTTGTACAATTTTATATATATATATATATATATATATATATATATATATATATATATATATATATATATATATATATATATATATATATATATATATATATATACATATATCTCTGACAGGGAAAGTGACAGGCAAGCTACACCTTTCATTGTGTACTTGTCGGTGTATACTGTTTCCTGGACTCCGCACGTTTGTGTCTGTACCTGTCACATTACACTCCTGCCGTAGGTTAGGGTTACCAGCTGTCCCACTTTGCGAGGGACAGTCCCTCTTTGGGCAGTTGTGTCCTGCAAAATATTTGTAAACATGGCAAATGTCCTGAAATTTTAGGACTTACTTATTTCCTATAGTTTATGTAATAGTTGCATAAAACAGTAATTCTGTATCTGAACCACCTATATGTTATTACAAGAATAAGCTTTTATCTAGGCAAAACAGTGAAGTTCTGATTTTCGTACTGGCCGGGTGTATGTGTCGGCCTGCAGACATCTGACGTATGTCCCACATTGGTCATTTGAAGAGGTGGCAACCCTACCATAGGTATATCTTGGCTAGCAATAGTGTTAGGTGATTGTATACATGATTGAGTGTTCTACTCCTGGCAGTGGTCGTTTTACCCTTCAGAGCAGGTGCTATTAGTACAGGGGTGAATAATGCTGGTTTCACCTGTTCTGGACATCATTGACCGTGATCTGCGTGATATTCAGAGAAGCTTATCGCTGTTTCGCACATATCCGTATAGTCATATTTAAACGTCGCTTACCAGCAGTGGGCAACGCATATTCCCACTAATGTGTGCTAAACATGATCTGATGACCTGCATCCGACATGCATTACTCGTGCCTTTGGGATTACGTTACATCTCTTGCAGGACATGGGACCAGGAACATGCACAACGGTCACTGCATTTAACACTTGGACATCTGGGATTTGTACACGTGTTATGTCGTTTTGTACGTGGAGTATACTATGGCTGTTACTCCATACTGCACTCACATGGGTAACTCAGTTAGTTTACATATTGATGAGTCCAGTTAATGGCATGTCCATGTGATGTTTACTGGATGTGCTCTGGCATTGGGTATGTATATCACAGTGAGCCACACACGATACTGTGCTACACCTTCAAACGACCATAGGTGGAGCATGCTGGGGTGACGAATACCTTTCATGGGTACACCCCATGCCTTGACACAACATCCATGATTATATTATGTGGAGCCCCTCATTAACGCAGCAGGGACTCCGTGCTGAGTGTGTGCAGAACAGTGCTTACACACACATGTGCTCTCCTGATTGCCTCTGCTCCACTAAGTGACAGTTGGTTACTCAATGTTGTGGCAACAGTGGACACTGTTTGCCCCGTTTGGTGTATGGCCTCTGACAATTGGCCGTGTACCTACCGATGTACCTGGGAACCTATACACACAGCACCACCATATGCTGATAGGTGCATGTACTGTTCAGGTGTTGACATTCCGTGTTCCAATAGCTGTTGTGTGTACAATGTTTGAGGGCTGCCTATGTAGGATTCACACAGTGGGCCACCTATACATTACAATTTACAGGTGGTCGTGTTTGTGTGCCATCCATTTTACTGTGTGTGCAGGTGGAGAGGTGTGTGAGTCCGTAGAGGCCTACACTGTCAGAGTATGTGCTATACGTTCCCTCTTTGCCAAGGTGCAGGCATAGTGGGCATGCCTCCGTCTGCCTACTGGGGCTGGCACAGTGTGTTCATGGTCTGAATCCCTCTGTGCCTGTGATGGCCTTGGCAATTGCGGTAGGCTATGAGGGCCTTCACCATTTTGTCCCTGCTGCAGCTGTTTCCGCAGGATCATATTATGTAGCATGGCACATACTATGACGATGTGGGCACACATGCCTGGAGAGTACTGCAAGGCTCCACCAGATGTGTCCAAGCACCGGAACCATGATTTCAGCATCCCAAACACATGTTCTATGATGATTGTGGTTTGTGCGTGTGCCTCATTATGGCGTTCTTGCATGGGTGTGTGTGCATTTCTGATGGGAGTCATCATCCATGGCTCCAGTGCATAGCCAGCATCCCCCACACGGTGGCCATGTGGGATGTCCCCCTGACAAATACCTGATACAGCTTTGAGGCATGCCAGATATGGGAGTCATGGTAGCTTCCAGGGCTGCCAGCACACACATCCATGATAATGCCCTGGGCATTGCACACGACCTGGCAGTTGATGGAGTGAAATCCCTTACGGTTTATGTAGTGCCTACCATGCTCACCGGGTGGTGACTTGATTTGTATGTGCGTGCAGTCTATCGCACCCAGTACGTCCGGGTAGTGTGCCACACAGTGGAAGTGACGCATATTGCTGGCCAACTCCTCCTGAGTTTGGGGGAAGTATATATGCTCATTGGCATGTGGTAACATGGCATCCAGGAACTGGTGTAGTACCCTGGATGCTGATGCCTGTGAGATCCCCATTATATCTCCAGTTGGCCTTTGAAAGGTACCTGTGGCTAGTATTCGCAAGCTTACACATACCTTCGTGTCCACTGGGATGGGTTCCCCTCTGTTGTTTCTGGTTCTCAGGTGTGGCCGGCACAGCTCCACTATTTGCTGTAAGATGTCCCTGTCCATCTTGTAACACTCTACTTTCTCCAGATCATGTAGCCCCTGGTAGGTTACCCTTGGTCTGATCACTCTTCTCCTCCTCCGGGGCCTGCGGTGGTTGTCGGCATCATCCTCCACAACACCATCAGTCTCTAACACATGCTGATGAATCACAGCTATGGCAGCTCCCAACATGTACATTTTAAAAGTTCCCCATGTGTTTACACATATGGTGCAGTGTTTGGGAATACACAGGTGTGTTTAGGGTGCTTTCACACTTTATACTATTGTGCTGTGAACACCGATGATGTCATAGGGTGTGTATGTACGATCGTAGCTACAGGGTATCTTATGTGTTTTACTACGGGAACTACTATTGTGGTGCCTTTGGTGTTGAATTACATTTGGCTGCCATGAATTACCTCTTGACCTTCCCTTTACATTTCTGCATGTTCCACCTACCATTTTCTGGAATGCATCCAGCAGCCTGCTTTCATTTGTACTTTCCTAGACCTGGCTTGTCTTGCGTAATGTGTGCTATTGCCGGTCTACTGTCGGTTTGCTTTGCTCTTTTATGACAGATCTCCTGTCTTTGCAATACAATGCCTCCCCTCCTTTCTTTGCATTCCAATGCCTCCCCTATCCTGTTTTCAGGTTTCTGCGAGCAGACTTGTCAGCTGCCATCGATTGGCCGCCATGAGTTGATTGGTGTTAATTGCTCATTAGTACTCCAATTACCCTACTTCGGCATTTCCTTCTTTTCTTCCCTTGACCTTCCTGTTTGAGCTATTGTTCGCGGCGTGTGCATCCGCTTACCGGGTTTCGGGCACGTTTTCATCCCCGTACACATGCGCTTTCAGGCACCATGTGTGCCCTCAGTTAAACTATTCTATACCTTCCTCCCCACCCCTGTCCTGCAGCTTTGCTTAGCATTGGCCAGGCCAGATTTGCATTGCTCAAATGTGCTTACTGTTATGGTGGCACACCCCTCTGCTGATGTCATGTATCTCCTCTGAGCCACTCCTCGGTGTTATAGCACTGCACCGTATGGTACATCCTTCATCCGGCGGGGCGTTTGCGATTCAGTATTACCTGCCTCATTTGCATGGCATTGACTACTAATTCATAGTTACCGCACCGAACACTGTTGCAGGCCCTTAGCAACCCTTGCACCTTGGTTGTGGTGTTCCATGCCTACCATTGTGTATTATGGTGTAAACCTGATTTGTATTACATTGCGATTTTATGACATTTTTATATATTTTCTTTATGTTCCTGTTTGCGCCCACATGCCCTGCGGTTGTACTGTGCGTTACTGTGGACATGACATTAAATGTTTTTTAGGTGTTGTGCATCTTTTCTTATGCCATTGGCTGTGTATTTAGCCATTGGCATATGTTAACTTTGTAATACATGAGTCTGGTCCGCTTCCATAGCTCCGATGTTCTGTTTGGGAAAATGTAAACCGTGTTTTTTGGTTTACATTTCCGTGGGCTTATGCTACACCTGCACCACTTCATGAAACGCTGTCTGCCTTCATTTGCATGGTGCGACACTGCGCATGGGGGGATTAGCATATCTATGCCGAGGGCTGCGCAGTTCTGGCATATGCCAGTAGTGCATGTGGAATTGGATCGTACCTGAATCGCTTGACGGCCATATTTGGCATTATTCCGCGAACCCAATGCCTGCGCCTGGCGCAAGCTTCATGAATCCCGGGGAATGTCTATATCACTTACCTGTATGGCCTAAAAAACACATGCAGAGTGGCAAAATAAACACTATATAAATAGTATAAATTCCTACACTATATAAATAACTATAGAAATAAAAACTACAACATCTCATAGTGATACTACAAGATAAACAGAATAAACTGTAGCATTTACACATTTGATGATACACTATTACATATTATACATTTTAGATGTTATAAAATTCGATATTATGAGTTTTAGATGTTCTGAATTTTAGACGTTATGGTCTCGATGTTATGAATTTAGATGTTATGGGTTTTAGATGTTTGAAGTGTAACTATATATATATATATATATATATATATATATATATATATATATATATATATATTTATATATTTATATGGATCCCTATCAGATGATTGAATTTCCAAAAATTTGAAAATCTTATGGTCAGGACCATTTTTTCGAATTTTTGGAAATTTGAACATTAAAAAAAAAATCAAAGCGAATATAAAACAGCTAAGGAAATTAATACTCTGAGGTGAGAATGAATCAGTAAAATATAACAAACACCCATAATCTCAAGTAAAACATGAACCAAATAAACGTACAACTTGTGTAAAATAAAACAGTAGTGTTTAATAAAATGAGAGAGTAAATGCTTTCAAAAAGGCTTCATCAGACAATAAACTTCAAAGAAACAAAGTGTATAAATAAATCAATTAAAAACATCCAATGAGAGCATGGTAATTAATCAAGCATTCTTACATCAGTTCCTGTTTATACGTTCTCTAGCAGATCTCTAAAAAATCTAGTAGCACATCAAATAACAAAATATAATAATTAAAAAATATTGTAGAAATCAAACAATCAAAACTTGAAACTACCTCTCCTCAGCACTGACCTCAACAATGTCTTCTCATTTAATCCCTTGCCTTGATTGGCTCTAAATTTAATTATCCACCTAAGTTCTCTGTTCTCAATTAATCACCTTATGTAAACTTGCCTGATGCCTAATGAAATTTTAACAATAACTATAAAGGTAAACATATGCTGAACATTATTATTCATAATATGCTTAGAGAGTGCATTAGTGGTAGATCGTAAATGTATATTATGTAAGTGTTCCCTAATGTGATCTTTAAGCATCTGATCAGTGTTGCCTACATAGAATGATCAGCAGACACTACAGTGGGCAAGATAAACAACATGTCATGAAGCACAATCAGCATTAATATTAAAAGTAAACTTAACACCAGTGGCAGAGTATATAAAAAAGTCAGAATTGTGTATATATTGGCAGTAACTACAACTCGTACAAGCCCTAGTCTTTTTCTCAACATAACCCATTTCATAATCAATGCAATCCTTAGGGTAACATAAAAATCTTTTCAAAGATTTTTTGTTTTTATAAATAAATGTGGGATATTCTCCTACAACTGCTTTAAGACAATGTTTCAAACCAGCAATAAGAACAGCAGCTGGTACAACAGCAATCCGCAGCACCTGTCAGGGTTGCGGATAGGACATTGGAGGCTCCGACCATTACAACAGCTTCTACTGAGTCAAACAAATCATCTGAAATAAGAACGGCATCATGGAACAACAGTTTCCCTATGTTGGCGATTCCGACACAAGGAGATGTAGTATCTATCAGTCAGGAAGCTCCTCTATTGTTAGGAGCTAGGCCCAAAGAAGCTCAGGGTTTTCAGAGTATAAATTTTCCAATGCTACCAGCTCCAGTGAAGAAAAAGAACTCTTGGAAACAAAGCTTCTCTTTACAACAGGGACCAAAGAGATGCAGAGTTTCTCAGTGACTCAGGGTATTGTAGATAGTTCTAACATTGTTTATAATTTCTCTAATGTGGAGTTGCCGGATGTGCAATACTCATTGTTAAACAAGGGCTTGACATTTGTTCCTGACAATATGTCTGAATATAGTCAGGTCATTATAGATGTCATGACTTTTGCTAGAAATGTTTCATTGAAAAACATGTTTCATGATAGGGTATGTGAAGCTGCTATAGAGTTAAAAAAAACGAGTGATTTTTTTACCAAATAACAACCCTACTGTTACTACTTTTGTTAGGATGTGCCAGACTGAAATTGAACATTACGTGCGAGATAAATATAGATGCAGATATCCTAATTTGACACAAGAACAACGCACTGCTCTGGAGCAGTTGCAGCATTACGATCGGATAGTAATAAAGTCAGCTGATAAGGGGGGGCATTGTTGTTTTAAACAAGAATGATTATTGTGATAAACTTCATTCATTGTTGCAGGATACATCTACTTTTGTACCTCTGTCTCCTGTGATGGTACATACTTTAAAGGGTAAAATTAAGACCCGGTTAATGAATGTGGAGACGAGTGGTTTCTTAACGTAATCTCAGTATGAATTTCTCCTTACTGGTCATCCAAGGATTCCCGAATTCAATGGATTACCTAAATTGCATAAGGATGGCTCTAACCCTCCCCTGCGACCCATTGTCTCGGGAGGGGTTGGGCCACAGAAAATGCATCTTTTTGGGTTGAATGTGCTTTAAGACCAGTGGTTGAGTTATATCTCTGGATGTTAAGAGACACTGCACATTTTTTAACCAGTTTGCATTGTTACATGGAGGGTTTTAATTGTTCAGATTACATGTTTGTCACTTTGGATGTGAGAAATGTGTTTACTGTCATTGACAATGGCTATGGGTTGAACGCTATAGAATATGTTTTGGCAAATAAGGCACAGCTGGATGATGTCAGCAATGAAAGGATTTTCAGATTGTTGGCTTTAATACTTGAGCACAATATTTTTATGTGCCAGGGGACTCATTATAGACAGGCACAGGGTGTTGCCATGGGCACACCCTGTGCCAACTCTTATGCCAACCTGGTACTAGCATTTTTGGAGGATGAGGTGCTATTTCAGCAAATACATCCCTGGTCTGATAAAGTGGGACATTATGTTCATTTTGTTGATGATGTTTTCTTTTTATTGAAGGGTACCAATGAGGAGTTGTTTTTTTTTGTTGGTTACCTCGGGGTACTAAAGAGTTTTTCAGATTTACTGTCAGTTCTTCGACCTTTGGTATTGATTATTTGGATGTACATTTAGTGAAATATGCATTGGGCAGGACTGAAACCATGCTGTATAAGAAGGATTGTTGGAAGAACAGTTTACTTTCCTTTGATAATATGCATCTGAGACATACATCTGCGAATATAGTTAAGGGACAGGCTCATAGGATCTCCCGGCTTTGTACCAATGAGGAACGGTTTGATATAGAGACAGATGTCCTCATGGGGAACCTTGTTGATAGAGGATATAACAGACAGTTGATAGGTTCATGAAAGAAACTAAAATTAAACGTGATGGTGCCGCTAAACCCTGGTACCATAGGGGCATCAGAGGAGAGGTTAACACAAGGCATAATAGGTTTTGGTCCTCCACAAGGACAGTCACTGCTTACATACAGCAGTGACATAGGGGGGATTTGTGACATTATCAGACGTAATTGGAAAGGGCTACAATCAGATCATAGGATAGCAGGGATAGTTGGGGACAGACCCAGGTTTATTTTTAGAAGAAATAGGAATTTGAAAGACATGTTTTGTAAGGAACCCTTGGCATGTCCACCCACCACCATGAGAAGTGGACAAATAGGGACTTATCCTTGCCATAATAATAGTGCTTGCACCCATATTTGCACTAATAATTCTTTTGTACATCCCAGGACAAGGCGGATTTATTCACTGAGGGGTTATGCTAACTGTAGAACAAGGAATGTAGTTTATTTAGCTATGTGCCAACTATGTAAGTCATATTATGTTGGTAAGACCAATTGTATGCTGAAGGAGAGAATTTTTGGGCATTTGTTTGACATCAGGCATCAAGATGTATGCAGTGCCCTAGCACAACACATTGAAGAATGCTACGATCATTTTTTCAAGTTTATGGTGCTACACGTGATGCACAATAATATAAAGGGTGGTGATTTAACCAATGAAACTGAGTGTAATGAAACTAAATGGATCATTAGATTAGGGGCGGACAAGAGCCCTGGTCTGAATGCAACTGTGCCTTTAAAATCTGTTCTGAGGAAAAGGAGGGTAAGCTACTAAGTGTGATTGGATAGTTGTTGTTGTTGTGTCTTTTGGCTTTTCCCGGTTAGGGGTCGCCAAAGCGGAACTCCGTTCCGCTAATGATTGGCAGTAGATTTTTACGTGCCGAGTTGTCAGCTCTGACGCACAACCTTCAACGAAGGTACGCCCATTCACGCATGTCTCCACACAGAAGACGCTCTAGCTGAGAATCGAACAGGACAGCATCTTACTGTGAGGCAACAACACTACCGCAGCACCCCCACCACAGTATTATGTTTAAATGTTGTTTTTTAACTGTTTTGTATTGTCTGAAGAAGGGAGTGTTTGCCTGAAAGCGCTTACTTTTAATAAATATTTGATTCATCTGATTTCATTGTGTGCCTCTGCTGTGGTGTTTTTTGCCATATACATATTTTTAGTATACAATAAAGGGAACCTTAGCTTCCTTTGACTCACCATCGCTATGGACCTGTCTTGAATGCATTGAGCCCTGTCAGAATAGTAAGGATGACCCACATCACACCTTAATGGTGGTATCCCTGTTAAGACACTATTAACCTTAGCTTCATTGTAGCCTCTAGCAATTAGTCTGTTCTTAAGCTCAGACATTTCAAAGTTAAAATGTTCCTCTGATGCACTAAGTCTAGAGACTCGTAGACTCTGTCCCTTAATTACATTTCCTAAAAATAAATGGAGGATGCATACTTTGTCTGTGCAAGAAGTTTCCTAAATCCATGTATCCAGCATCCTATTTTCCAATTTGCAAATACATACATCCAAATAATTAATATCTAAAGGACAGCAGGACATTGAAAATATCAAAAAGATGTAGTATTATTTATATATTCTAAAAATGAATGGAGCTCATCTTAACCACCTCTCCAAATCAAGAACAGGTCACCCAGAAACCGAAGATAGAAAAGGATATAGAGTTTAAATAAATCTACACTAAACATAAACTCTTCTTTCCAGAAACCCATAATCATATTGGTGTAGCTCTTCATAGGTTCATAGGTTCATACTAGGCTATCTGCCCTAGGGCATTTATAAGCCTAGCCAGAGTGTCTTTGGCTTTCGCCACCCATTTTAAATTAATTTTGCTATGCCCTTTTTCGAGGTTAGTATACTGTGCATCTGTCTAACAGTGACACAGAAGTGATACCCGGGGTAAACCTATGATCTCCCATCCACTCATCAAGATTCCTCTTGAAGAGAGTCCATGAGGGACTCTGCCTAACCTGGACTGGGATTTTATTCCAGAGTGAAGGGAGCCTCTGGGTTATGAATCTGTCCCTCCAGCATGTCCTATTTATTTCAGTGCTGAGGTTCAGGTCTCTTGAGCGCGTAGCTCGATGGGATTTGGATTTTCTGAGGTGCAGGATGTCCATTAATTCCGGGTTGGACATGGCTTTATATGTCAGGCATAGATCGCCTCTGAGCAGGAGGTATGCCACTGAGTAGAGCTGGAGTTTCTTTAACAGGGCAGCATATGGCATCTGTTTGAGCCCTTTGATCCTCTTGGTGAGGTACTTTTGGGGTCTTTCCAGTTGCTGCAGGTGTCTGGTAAGGTACATCCCAAAAGGGGCATTGTACTCAATTATGGGCCTGATGAGGGATGAGTAAAGAGGCACAATGACCTCCCCTGATATAGATGTGAATCCCTTCATGATTAGGTGGGCTATATAAAGTTTTTCTAACCACTTTGGCCACGTGCTTGTCAAATGAGAGATTGCTATCAACTTGGGTCCCCAGGAACCTAATTACTTCTTCTGTACTTAATGGATTACCACCTATGTGGTAATTTGTGGGCACCTTGTTTTTGCCAAAGGGGATGACTATACACTTTTTGGCGTTTAGCTTGAGGCCATGGCTCTGGCACCAGCTGTCTGTTTCTATGAGGCCCTTTTGGAGGATGCTTGTGTCGGCTGGAGAGTCGATTATGGTGCCCAGTTTGCAGTCATCTGCGAACTTGGTCAGCCACATTCCTTCTGTGTTGGCCTGTACCTCCGAGAAATATATACCAACCAAGAGAGGCCCCAGGACTGAGCCTTGTGGGATGCCACTTGTAACTGGTTTGGAGTCTGACATGGCTCCAGCAATTCTAACCATGTGGGTTCTGTCTTTGAGCCAGTTTGCAACCCATCTAGTGACATAGGGGTTTATATTTAAGCTGGTGAGCTTATCTATAATGCCCGAGTGGGGTATTGTATCGAAGGCTTTTGCGAGGTCCAGGTAGGCTGTGTGGACCACCTTCCCCTCGTCAATGGCCTTGGTGACTGTTTCAAAGAAATCGATCAGGTTAAGAGGCAGGATCTGCCCTTAACAAAGCCAAAATGGGTAGGATCTAGTGTCTGTAGGTCCCCAATATCTTTATTTATGAGGTCCATGATGATCCTTTCCATAGCTTTGCAGACCAAGCTAGTCAGGCTTATGGGGCGATAGTTTCCAGGGTCCGTTGAGGCACCACCTTTGTGGAGAGGGACCACTGTTGCTGTATGCCACTCTTTGGTTACATATCCTGTAGTAAGGCTGAGACTGAAGTGTAGTTTTATGTTTGGGTTTAGCTCTTCTTGGTGTTCATGTAGGACGCAGCCCGGGACACCATCTGGTCCCTTTGATGCTTTGTTTTTTGCTTTGGAGAGGGTGGTTCTTACCTGAGCATCTGAGATGCCAGGGGGGGCAGCACTCTGCTGGGATAGATATTTGCCCTTTTGTTGGGGAGGGGGGGAGAAGTTTGCGCTGAACCTGTCAGCTAGGATGTTGGCAATGTCTGTGGGTTCGGTGTATATTTTGTCATTTTGGACTAATTCTGAGCATATCTGGGAATTCCCACCCAGGTTCCTAACATAACTAAAGAAAGCCTTGTGATTATCCTTAGTGTCCTGTGCAATTTTTCTCTCGAAGCTGGCCTTAGATGATTTTATGAGTGCCCGTAGTTTTTTGCTAATACTGATCAGAGATGCCTTCCCTTTGTGGGATTTTGCTCTATCATGTAGTACCTTCCTCCTTCTGTTGTATAGTTTGTTTATGGCTGGCGTCCACCAGACAGGACGTCTGCCTTTGGAGGATTGGGTCTTGGTTTTATTTGGGATTGCATGCTCCATGCATTTCTGAAGGTGTTCATAGAATGCGTTTATAAAGGATTCTGCGGTCTGGGCCGTAATTTCCACAGGCCTGGGGGCTTTGAAAGATTCCACCTCAGTTTTGAGGAGTGTGAAATTTGCTTTAGAGAAGTTTTTCACTATGGTTTTCTGGGCAGGGGGTGGGGTTGGGATGTGAATATCCAGTGAGATTAGTTTATGGTCTGATCTTACCAGTGAGGGATACACTTCTGGTCTGGAGCATAGAGTCCCCATGTTGGTGATGATCGGGTCCACTATGTTTTCCCCTCTTGTGGGAGTGGTAACAAGTTGTTCCATAGCATTTGAGTTTATAAATTCTAGGAACCTTTGGGCTAGGGTGTTGGAGCTAGAGTAATGCTCCCAGTCTATGTTTGGGTAGTTGAAGTCGCCCAATATAATGGTGTTTGGAGAGATCTTCATATTTTCCAGTGTTCTCAGGAAGGCCGACTGGGGTTCCTGGGTTTGGGTGGGTGGTCTGTAGCAGGCTATAAACTGGAAGGCAGTTTTACCCACTGTTAGTTGCACATGGATAGTCTCTGATGCTTCGTTCTGTGCCACCAACCTGGAGGTGTGGGTATCTTTGACGAATATTGATACTCCCCCTCCTTTTGTGGTTCGGTCCAAGTTTTGGGGCTGAAAAGCATGGTATGAGGTATAACCTGGTAGTGCTGGGGTGGTATGAGGTATAACCTGGTAGTGCTGGGGTGCCTTTGGGAGCCTTGAACCAGGTTTCTGTTACTGCACATATATCGATATTCTCCATGCTAAGGAGAATTTCGAGTGCGTGCATCTTGAGGTTTAGACTTCTGGCGTTGAGTAGCATTACTCTTAATTTCTTATCCCTTGTGATACCTATGGAGGTGGGTTTGTCTTTTGATACAGGGTATCTTGGCACAGGGTAAGCTCATAGCTATACTGTCTTTTTGTAAATAATATTTATTGTCAAAAGTGAATATACTATTCTCAAGAACAGTCTCTATGAATAAGCAAATCCAGTCTATGGACTGTTGATTGTAGTAGATGTGCTTAAATAAATATTTTCTAACAAATTATATGCCTATATCATTAGGTATCATGGTAAACAATGATTGTACATCCACTGAAACAAAATAATATTCACTTACATTCTTATGTTGTATGTTAAAGTGCTGATACAAATCATTTAAGAACTGTTTAGTATCCTTTATAACAAAACTATTCATATCTGGTAAAGGTCTTAAATATTTTTCTACAAATATGGAAAGAGTTCTGTCAACCACTTGCATCTTGCAACTGAAGGTCTTAAAGGTGGATTTATAGGGTTCTTTTGTACCTTAGGTAGGCCTTGAATTAGAGGTATCAACGGCTCCTCTACTAACAAAAACCTATAAAAATCCAAAGAGATTAAGCTACTTAATAAACAGTCATTTAAAGTGTTGAAGACTTTGTTTTTCATTCTATTAATCTCATTGATATCAATTTGTTGATAGAAAGAAGTGGCATTCAACATTTCTTTCATAGAATCAAAATATTCATCCTTATCCATTATAACAATAGCCTTTGTCGGCTGGCCTAATAACAATTGTTTCATCATTGTGTAAACTGAGAAGGACTGACTTTTCATTGTAGGTGATTTTAAACCTTATTTTGGCATTACTTGAATGAATATGATGAATATCATTCTTAGCTAACTTACTAAAGGCATCAGTTAAAGGATGCGAAACATGAATATAAGTGCTAGGATTTTTGAAACCACTGTCATGTGTATTATTATTATTATTTCCAAATTGCTATTTTAAAAGTACTTTCCTGATAAACAAATTAATGTCCAAAATAATGTCTGTCAATTCACTTTGCTGTAACGGAATGAAGGAAAGTCCTTTCAGCAATAATCTCATCTTATCCAATGTTAAGACTCATTGGGAAATGTTCCAAACTATTGTAGTAATGTTTGTTTCCAAACTTTCTTCAGCATTTGATATGTACTCTGCTTGACTGGCATTTTTTCTCTTGGTATGACCTCTGCTCCTGGACTGGTTCCTGGAATGGTGAAAAACCCTGATTTTGGGCAGAGGAAAATTTGAGATATAAACAGCAGACGCTGTTGATCGATTATTAGAGAAGGTTTTCCTTCTCACATCCTTGCCTTAGTCTAATGGCTGAAAGGTTTATTGAGATGTACCAGGTACAGTATTAGCAACAGTGGACTCAGTGTCTATAGAAACTGGTGCTGGATCAGTTCAAGATATGGCATCACATAAAGTAACATTTTTTGATTTATCTGTGATGTCTATAGCAGTATTAGTAACCGGCTTATTATTGTTGTTAACTTTGTCAGTAGTAGAAGGAACAGTGCATTTCTTAAGCCATGAGAAGAGATGGCCATTCTTGAAGTCTGTCAGATCCCTCTCAGTTTTAAACTGTTTTGCATAAGGAGTTTTTTTTTTCCATAAATTAAGGCTGTATCTATCCCCTGGTGTAAAAATGTCTATCGGTAATTTATTATATTTCATGCTTACCTCAAGATTCAACTTCTGCCATTTCTAAACATATTATGAATAATAATGTTCAACATATGTTTATAGACAGGTAGTTTCAAGAATTGATTGTTTGATTTCTACAATTTTTTTTATTTTTATTCCTATATTTTATGTTATTTGCTGTACTATTAGATTTATTTAGTGATCTGCTAGAGAGAGTATAAACAGGAACTGATGCAAGAATGCTTGATGAATTACCACACTTGCACTGGATGCTTTTAATTGATTTATTTATACACCTTATTTCTTTGCAGTTTACGGCTGATGAAGCTGTTTGTGAAAGAGCTTATTCTCTCATTTTATAAAACACTACTTATTTTACACAAGTTGTATGTTTATTCGGTCCATGTTTTACTCTGTGGATATGGCTGTTTGTTATGATTTACTGATTAAAAAATAAAAACAATCCCCGGGATTCATGAAGCTTGCGCCATGCGCCAGAGTAGCATCAGCGATCTAGCGCCAAATATGGCCGTCGAGCGATTCAGGTAAGAGCTGTTTCCATGTGCACTACCAGCATACACCAGAGCTGCACAGCTCACGGCGCTTGTATGCTAATTACCCCATGTACAGCAGTGTAGCATGCAAATGAGGGTATACAGCGATTCATGAAGTGGTGCAGTAAGTATGCAGAAATGTAAACCAAAAAAAAAACGATTTACATTTTTTTCAAACAGAACATCGGAGCCATGAAAGTGGACCAAACTTACCTATTACAATGTTAACATATGCCAATGGCTAAATATACATCCAATGGCATAAAAAAACACACACAACACATAAAAAATAACATTTAATGTCATGGCCACACTAACACAAAGTACAACCCCAGTGCATGGGTGCGCAAACTGGAACACAAGGAAAATATATTTAGATGTCATAAAACTGCAATGTTACACAAATCATGATTTCATCATAATAGTCAATGGTACGCATGCTACACCACAACCAAGGCACAAGGGTTGCTAAGGGTCTGTGACAGTGTTCCGCACGGTAACTAGGAATTAGTAGTCAATGCCATGCAAATGAGTCAAGAACTATGAATACTGAATCGCAAATGTCGCACTGGCGTAAGGATGTACCACACGGCACAGCGGTACAACACCGAAGAGTGGACTGGAGGTAAACATAACATCATGAGAGGTGTGTGCTGGCGTAGCTGTAAGCACATTGGAGCATGGGTAATCTGGGTTGCCTGTTGCTAAGCAAAGCCGCAGGATAGGGGTGCGTACCTAGCCATAGCTATGCTTAGCTGAGAGCACACAAGGTGACCAAAAGTGCATGTGAACGTGGATGAAAACTTAGCTGAAACAGGAAGGTCACGGGAAGACAATAAGGAAATGCTGCAGCATGGTAATATGGGTATAAATGAGTAATTAACACCTAGGAACTCACAGTGAGCCATTGATGACAGCTAACAAGGCTGCCAGCAGCTACCTGCAGAATAGGAAAGGGGAGTTGCTGTACTGCTAAAAAAAGAGAGCTGTCATATCAGAACAAAGCACACCTGCAGTAAATCAGCTACATAACACATTTTGCAACACATTCCTGGGTTGGGAAATTACAAAACATGAAAGCAGGCAGCTGGATGTGCACCTGACAATGGGAGGGGAATCGGGTTGAAAAGTGAAGTAAAGGGCAATAGATGAATCATGGCAGCCAAGTATAATTCAACACCACAGGCATCACAATAGCAGTACCTGCTGTAAAACCCACAAGTAAGATACCCTGCAGCTGGAATTGCACATACATACCCAATGACATCAGCAGCTTCCAAAGCACAATAGTATAAAGTGTGAAAGCACCGCACACACACTTGTGTATTCCCAAACACTCTGCACCATCGGTGTAAACAGACGGGGAACTTTTAAAATGTACATGGTTGGGGCCGCCATAGCTTTGATTCATCAGTATGTGTTGGAGACTGAAGGTGGTGTGGAGGATGAGGCTGACAACCACCACAGGAACCAGAGGAGGAGAAGAGTGTTCAGACCAAGGGTAACCTACCAGGGGCTAAATGATCTGGAGATAGTAAAGTGTTACAGGGTGGACAGGGACACCATACAGCAAATCGCTGAGCTGTGCCAGCCACTCCTCAGAGCCAGGAATAACAGAGGGGAACCCATCCCAGTGGACAAGAAGATATGTGTAAGCTTGAGAGTACTAGCCACAGGTACCTTTCAAAGGCCAACTGAGGATATCATGGGGATCTCACAGGCATCAGCATCCAGGGTACACCACCAGTTCCTGGATGCCATGTTACCACATGCCAATGAGCATATATACTTCCCCCAAACGCAGGAGGAGTTGGCCAGCAATATGTGCCTCTTCCACCATGTGGCAGACTACCCAGAGGTACTGGGTGCAATAGACTGCACGCACATACACATCAAGTCACCACCCAGTGAGCATGGTAGGCGCTGCATAAACCACAAGAGGTACCACTCCATCAACTGCCAGGTTGTGTGCAATGCCCAGGGCATTATCATGGATGTGTGTGCCGGCAGCCCTGGAAGCTACCACGACTTCCACATCTGGCATGCCTCACAGCTGTACCAGGTATTTGCCAGAGGGGACATCCCATGTGGTCACGTTGTGGGGGATGCTATGCTGGCTATGCACTGGAACCGTGGATGATGACTCCCATCAGAAATGCACACACACCCATGCAAGAACGCTATAATGAGGCACACGCACAAACCAGAATCATCACAGAGCATGTGCTTGGGATGCTGAAATCACGGTTCCATTGCTTGGACATATCCGGTGGAGCCTTGCAGTATTCTCCAGGCATGTGTGCCCACATCTTCATAGTATGTGCCATGCTACATAATATGATCCTGTGGAAACAGCTGTAGCAGGGACATAATGGTGAAGGCCCTCACAGCCCACCACAATTGCCAAGGGCACCACAGGCACAGAGGGATTCAGACCATGAACAACCTGTGCCAGCCCCAGTAGGCAGACGCAGGCGTGCCCAGTATGCCCATGCCTTGGCAAAGAGGGAACGTATAGCACATACACTGACAGTGTAGGCCCCTATGGACTGACACACTTCTCCACCTGCACACACAGTAAACATGGATGGCACACACACACACACACGACCACATGTAAATTGTCATGTATAGGTGGTCTACTTTGTGCATCCTACATAGGCAGCCCTCAACTATTGCACACACAACTGCTATTGGCACAAGGTAAGTCAATACCTGAACAGTAAATTAAGCTATCACCATGCGTTGATACTGTATGTATAGGTTCCTAGGTACATTGGTAGGTACATGCATAACTGTCAGAGGCCATTCATAAGCCTAGCCAAAATGTGTCTGCTGTCGCCACCCCATTGATTAACTAACTGTCCCTCTGTGGAGCAGAGCCAATTGCGGGATCCATGGTGTGTAACCACTGTACCCCACCCACTCTGCAAGGATTCCCTGGTGTGTTATTGAAGGGCTCCATATAATGTAATCAGGGATGTAGTTCCAAAGCATGGGGAGTACCCATGACAGGTATCTGTCACCCCAGCATTTTCCAGTTATGGTTGTTAAAAGGTATAGCTCATTACAGTGTGTGGCTCAATGTGACATGGATTCCCATAGCTGGAGCATATCCATTAAGCCTCACTTGGACATACCATTAACAGGTATCATCCATACGTACACCAATTGAGTTACACATTTGTTTGCGGTATTGAGGAACAGCCTTAGTACACTCTACATACTAAACACCATAACACTTGTACATATCCCAGATGCCTCAATGGTAAAGCCAGTGACTGTGTCGTTCATGGTCCCGGTTCCATGACCTGCAAGGGTTGCTACGTAATTCTGATGTCCCGAATAAGGGATGTTGGATGCAGGTCATTAAAGCACGTTTAAGCACGTTAGTGGTGTTTTGCTCCGGTAAGTGGCGTTTAAACATGACTACATGGATGTGCGCAACACAGGTCTAACCTTTGCTGAATATTGCGCAGATCACGGGCAAAGCTGCCCAGAACTGCTGAAATGTGCGTTATTCACCCTTGTACTAATAGTGCCTGCTCTGAGAGGTAAAGCGACCACTGCCAGGAGTAGAACACGCAACCATGTACACAATCTTCACAATAACCTACCACTAAGCTACCTGAGATGTACCAATGGCAGTTGTGTATTGTGACCGGTTAAAACACAAATGGGCGGACTTCGGGAAATAGTATAAACTGCCATGTACCCAATGAAAGGTGTATTCTCTCTCTCTCTCTCTCTCTCTATATATATATATATATATATATATATATATATATATATATATATATATATATATATATATATATATATATATAGAGAGAGAGAAAGGGTGATAGAGAGATATATGTCAATATATATGGATATACATATATATGCAAATATATAGATAGGTTAACAACATCTACACAACCATGGAGGTACATATAAATAGGATAACTACCAAATACCGAATTGTTTACATACTGACACGCGTAATCATGAGGCTTAAAGACCGAAAGACCACAATACCGAAACACCAGAACCGCGAGTACTACTATCACAATGTTAAGGGACATTTAGTTAGTGCTTCTGGTGCTGCGGTTCAGGTAGGTACTGTGTGTAAGTGTGTTTCTCATTGCTGTAGTGTGTGTAAGTGTGTGTTCTGAGTGTGGTGTGTGTTTCTGGGGGACTGTAATTTGTGTGTGTGAGTTTGCTTCATGTGTCTGTTTGTGCTATCTCAGAGGTAGATTATTAAAGTAGGTGTGGTGTGGGGTGCGCAGCCACCCACATGGGGGGTGTATGGGGGCATGGCCACCTGCCCATACGTAGTGTAGGATGGTTTGTTTGGATGTGATGGGTAGAAGTGTGTCTGTGTGTGCGTGTGTGTGTTCTGGGTTTGTGTTAATTTCAGGAGTTTGACTGTCGCAATTTTGAGTGTTTGGTATTGTGGGTTTGGGAGTCTGGGAATGGTAATGCGGTTATTGGAAGTGTGTGCATTCCTGAATATGTGGGTATGCCGTATACAGTGGTTGAAGTCTTCAAATATGTGTTTAACATGGACCATAGCAATCACACATTCCGCCACGACCGAACGTTATGAACAAAGGATATGGAGAGTATAAGCCTATACACTATTACACTATTACAAATATGTGCTATGGACATGAGCTAAAGATAGGGTTACCACCTGTCCCACCTTGCGAGGGACAGTCCTTCTATGTGCGGTAGTGTCCTGACCAAAATGAGTACAAATACTAATGTCCTACAATCTCGAGACATTTGGCATGTTCCATATTTAATGTAATTGTTGCATAAAATAGTCATGCCTGTATCCAAAATACCTACATGTAACAAGAAACAGGATAAGCAAGTAAACCTCTACAAGAATAAGCTTTTATATAGGCATATATGTAAAGTTCTATACTTTGTACTGATCGTGGGTATGTGTCGGCCTCTAAAATCCAATGTGTGTCCTGCAAATGTCCCACTATGGCCATTTGAAAAGGTGGCAACCCTAGCCAAAGATGTTCAGTCACCAACACAACTCCAATGAGTGCAAATATCTGTGACAGAAATACACGAGACAGCTTTCATGTAGCAACATTTCATTACATGTCGATGTATTTCCGAAGGGATTGAAGGACCAACATCACCTGCATCCTATACAGGAACCAGTTAACAATGGCTTAATGAATCAGCCTGCAATTGCCATAGTATTAGTCCACTAAAGGATAGATCTTCAAATAGGGAAGGAGCCCTCACACACATATCGAATATGTATAAATGCAGTTCCTACACACCTGCATCTGCTATGTACACCCACCTACATCTCCCCCACACCCGAAACAATTGCAATGCATACTGTAATAACATCACAAACATCCACTCACTCTATGACATCTGCAGAAGCCTTAACATACCTTGTCAGAGACACATTAAAATGGCCCTGTGTGAAATAGTTGCTGTTGTACAATGGAACAGCCGCCGATGTTACAGGGTTTGGTTGCAATAATCCCATATCAGACGGCTGTGTGTACACCAGGAAGTGTTACCAATTACTGATTAACAGCACAGTATGATACACATGTACAGTATATCAAAGATGTCAGGTGAGCCCAGTTCAAAACACCTAACTTTCTATGCATAGCCACACAGCCTTGAGCTGCCAAAACCTCCTTCCCAGACCTAAACATTTGCAGATGTATGAGGTACAAACCCTGCAGAAGTAGCAATGTTCAGAAATATAACAGCTAGACTCACATGAAGAACTACATCCTCTAGCCGTTACACACAATCCACAGGGACCATGAAGGTAATATATCTCTGTGTGTCTCCATGTAGCTGTTGCAATTCATCACAGACAAAACATCCAGGCCATCTTCCTCGAAGGTAGGGCAAAGGGACAACGCCCAAGTGGAGTATTCAATTATAAACCACTGTTGCCATGTCATTGGCTAATGGAGTAGCTGCACAGCTGATGTGCATGTAATCATCTACTCCGGAACACCAATTGGTGGCAGGATACCACATGTTACTGATATCTAAGTATAAAAGGATGGCTTGTCATACATTCAAACCATCTGTATATACCAGCAAAACGTTACAACGAGGATTGCAACACAAATCGACTAGGATTTAAATTACCATCAACGACAACTCAGGTTACTAATAAGGTATGTAGAACACGTAGTATGTCAGTGTATGTAGTACCTGTTCTGTAATATTTAAAGTGTACGCAATGCATATAGTGGGAAAAGGTATTATGTAGTGATGTATTGTTGAGCATAGTAACGCTCGTAGATATCATGTGTACTGCTGTAGGCCACAAGGTAAACACCTCATACACCACAAGGGATGCTATATAAGGACTTTGAACACAACAATTCCACTCCAGCCGCTGCCAGTGGCAGGGTTGGTCCAACAAGTACGTGCCAAAACAGGGGATAATATATGTTGATATATTGTAACAGTAGGCATATGTATGGGCGTATAACTGAGAATAACATGTCTAAGGTGGTCCTGCTGTGCAATTATGATTTGCATTGTGGGATATTGTGCCAAAAAATTTGTAATGTACAGTACTGTAGGTAGATATGTCTAACATTTCACATAGCATTACTGTTATGTTATGCAAACATCAGGTATGTCTATTGGCATGTACAATACACAATAACAGAATACATATGACTTGTAGTCACCAGACAGTGTATCAGCATGATAGCTAATTGAAATGGAAGAGCTAGTTAATTATCCATGCACAAAGGACATGTAATAGGCTCATAGGTTGGTACTATGCTGTCTGGCCAAGGCCATTCATAAGCCTAGCTACAGTGTTTTGGCTTGCGCCACCTCTCTAGGTTAGTTTCCTGTGCCTGTGAACAGCAGAGCCATTAGTTTCCTGTGCCTCTGTACAGCAGAGCCACTGCAGTGATCCCTGGTGTACATGTCTGTCTCCCATCCACCCATCGAGGTATCTCTTGAAGAGTGCTAGTGAGGCTCCCTGCCTGATGTACATAGGAAGCATGTTCCAAAGCATGGGGAGTGTCCAGATCAGGAATGTATCCCTCCAGCACGTCCTAGTCATTGTTGCATTTGGGTACATATCCCAGAGCATGTGACTCTCAGGGGCTTTTGCTTATGTGGAGCATATCCATCAATACTGTTTTGGACATGGGCCTTGTATGTCCAGCAGAGATCACCTGTGAGTATGCGGTATGCAAATGAGTACAGTTGGAGTTTCTGTAGTTGGGCTGCATACATCATCCTTTGGAGGTCAGTATTCCTCTTGGTGTGGTAATGTTGTGGTGTTTCAAGCCGTTGCTGTTGTCTCGTAAGGTACATCCCAAATGGGGTGTTGTACCCTTTAATGTGTTTCATAAGTCATGAGTAGAGAGGCACAATGGCTACCTTTGTTCTGGCTACAAACCCATTAGAGATTAGGGGGGCCACGTAGAAGGATATCCACACCACCTTGCCAATATGGATATCAAAGGAGTGAATGCTATCTACTTGGGTTCTAAGATCCCTTATTATGTCTTATGTATGTAGGGGACTACCACCTATGTGATAGTCTGAGGGTGATTGGTGTAATCCAAAGGGGATGTCTATGCACCTTGTGGCATGCAGCTTGAGGCCATGTTATTGACATCAGGTATCCGTCCCAGTGACACCCTTATGGAGGGTGTCTGTATCTGCTGGGGAATCAATCATGTCCCCTAATTTGCAGTCGTCTGAAAACCTTTTCAGCCTAAGTCCTCCTGTGCTAGCCTGTACCTCAGAGAAGCATATACCGAACATTAGGGGCCCTATGACCGAGCCCTGGGGGACACCAATTGTAACTGATTTACAGTAGGACCTCGTGTATGCTGCCCTCACTGTGTGGGTTCTGTCCGTGAGCCACTTTGCATAACATCTTGTGACGTAGGGATTAATGTGCAGGTGGATGTGTATGTTGATAATAACAGAATGGGAAACGGTGTTGAAAGCCTTTGAGAGGTCAAGGTAGGCTGTGTGGACCTTCTTACCCTCATCTAATGCCTTGGTAACTGTCTCAAAGGAGTTCACCAGGTTTAGGAGGCATGGCCTGGCGCTAACAAATCCAAACTGGGTGGGATCAAAGATATGGAGGCCACCAATATCTCTGTGAATAAGATCCATGATGATGTGCTCCATAGCCTTGCAGAACAGTCTAGTCAGGTGTATAGGGCAATAGTTCCCCTGGTCTGTTGTGGCGCCACCTTTGTGGAGTGGGATAACTGTTGCTGTGCGCCATTCAGGGGCCACAATGCCTGATGCAAGGCTATTATTGAATATGGTGCCTAAGTGGGTAGCCAGTTCATTCTGAAGTTCGTGGAAATGGCAACCTGGGATGTTGTACGGTCACATGTATGCTGTGTTCCTGGCTTTAGAGAGTGCAGCTTTGAACTGCGTAGTTGTGATTGCAGGGACTCTACATCATTCCTGTATAGATATGGGCCCTTTAGGGTGTGAGAGGGGTGTAAAGTTAGCACTGAACCTATCTGCCAGGATGTTGCCAATATCAGTCGGTTCTGTAATGTTCATGCCTTACTGCTGTATGTCAGAGCAGATGTGGGTATTGCCATCGAGAGTAGTGACATACCTCTAGAATACTTTGTGGTAGTCCTTGGAATTAGTCATGGTTATGTTTACGTAGCTAGCTTTGGAGGATGTGATACGGGATCTCAGATTCTTACTGAGGCTGACCAGGGAGCTCCTCCACTCATGGGATTGTACTCTAAGTTGCAACAGTCTCCTCCTTCTGTTGTACATTATATCCATGGCAGTGGACCACCAGAGTGGCTTCCTTTTTCTGGAGGGTAGCATTATGGTTCTGTTTGGGAAAGCATGATCCATGCAGTCATGTAAGTGCTAATTAAGTGCAGTTGTGTATGATTCAGTGGTTGTAACTGTATTGCCCATCTGCATGGGTGTCATGACGTTTACTACTGCTGTCATAAGAAGCCTGAAGTTAGCTTTGTAGAAATATTGTACTGTGGTTTCCCTAAAGGGTGTGGTGCCGGGATGTGGATAACAAGGGTGATTAGCGTATATTTGGATTTGACCAATGAGGAGATAACCCCAGGTGTGGAACACCAGTCACACATGTTGGTAATGACCAGGTCTAGGATATTGTTGCCCCTGGTGGGGGTGTGGATAGGTTGATCCAGGCGATTGGAGTTTATGAATCCCAGAAAGCATTGGCCTAATGTGTCGGTACATGAGTAGGTATCCCAGTTAATGGTGGGGTAGTGTCAGTCGCACATTAGTAGCGTGTCTGGTTGAACCGTAATTTCCAGTACACCAAGAAGAGAGGACCATTGACCGTGGGGTATGGTGGGGGATCTGTAGCAAGCTACAGTTTGTATAGCAGTTATGGCCAGAGTTAGTTGCATTTGGATAACCTCTGATGCATTGTGCTAAGCAACTAGCCTGGAGGTGTGGATATCCTTAGGAAATATGGACACACTGCCATGGGTGTTCCGGTCCTGGTTACATGACTGAAAGGTGTGGTATGAGTAATAGCCTGGTAGTGCAGGGGTGCTCTCAGGAGCCTAGAAGCAGGTCCCAGTCACTGTACAGATATCGAAGTGGTCCATTACAAGGAGTGCCTCGGGTGAGTGTGTTTGAGATTAAGACTTCAAGCATTGAGTAGCATTACCCTCAGGTTTAGCTTGCCTGTTCCTGTCATGGTGGTGAATATGTTATTTGAACTGTGCCTAAAAACAGGCACTATAGGAGCAGCAAGAGCCTTAGCCATTATCCAGAATCCCAGGATCGGCAGGTGCAGGCCATCTCTGCCAAAGCATCATGTTCTGTCGACCATGTCATTCAAAGCAGACAGATACTGGATACCCTTGGAATGACACCAGAAGCATAGCCAATCGTTGAAGTAAATCATGTTGTCCTTGTATTGCGTTATCAGTCTGGACAATGGCAGAATGCTACTCAGGGCTAGGGTGATACCTGCCTGGGCTACAGGATCGGAGAGCTATTCCATATCTCTTTACATGTAGTCCAGGAAGGTACAGCTCAGGGCATTCAGACTAACATGGATAATGACACAGTCATATTGTACCTGTTGAGGAGTGACCTGAGTGTATAGGTTATGTTGCGGATCCTGTTACCCAACAGGCAGCTGACAGTAACTATCACCTTGTGTAGCATGGTGAGTGGGACATCAGTGTGACCGCTTATAGAGTCACCTATGACTAGTGTACTGGGTACATTATTTTGCCGTATTGGCTGTGGTTGATGGGAACACTGAGTCTGTGGGCTATAAGTCATTGGTGTTGTGTTGGGGGATGGGGGCTGCCTGCATTTCTGCTTTGGAGTTCTCTGTTGCCTAGACAGAGTAGTATTGAGAGGCTCCACAAATGTTGTTGTGTTACTATGTGTGGCCTGTGGTGGTGGAGATTTAGTGAGACTAAGTGAGGAGTGTAGTGTGGTGCAAATGTTCGTCAAGTTCAGTCTGGATTGGAGAGAGCTTTACCTCCAGCATGGCTAGATATATGCATCTCCCACAGGTTGTAGTGTTGGATGTTAGGAGGGGAGTATTGACTGAGTACACGAGACAATTTCTATATTGCCTCAAGATGCCCATATTCATCATATAGACAGGTGAGAACAATGGGAATTGACACTTGGACATGCCTGAATATATAACTATTTCCCTCTAGATAAGTGAGGAAAGTGTGTACAAGAGCTGTTTTACTCTAAGCAAGTGGGAAATGTAAGTACAAACAGTGTTTACCTGTAGGTAATGAGAAGGATTGAGTGCTATAGTAATTAGTAGCTCATATAGTGCTTACATGTTTTGAACAAGTGCTGAGCATGAATAAGCAATACAGATAGGGTGTTGGATAACATAAACACAATGCCCCCCCAACAGGTAAGCAATCATATATCCATATACACTACAGAGCCCCTGTAACCATAACCATGATGGTATAAGGTGCACTCAGGCTGCATGGGACCTGTCCACATCCCTGGTTGTATCATACATATAAGGCAAAACAGTTTGCTCATCGGTGCAGGAACATGCTCATATGGTCTGATGCACAGGGTGAACAGAATAGGGAGATAAGTGTAGATTACAATTGTTGTGTACTGTTGACACACAGCAGATATACCATGTAGTACAGGTTTAGAATGCATTGTTTTCTGTTCACAGCATGTGTCTTGGTAACAACAGTAACAGCATGTTGGTCATGATGTCCTGCTTCCCTCCTTCAGGCCTAATTGCATGTGCCGTTGAGTGTCAGTGTTTGCACATATTATTGTAGGACTGCTTGTGACACACCTGTGAGCTGTCCTCAGCAAACATCCATCTGCAAAGATGCCCCACCACTTAGTTATGTCCACACATCCGTCCATACCTGATGTATATCTTACCATACTGTCAGCATATCACCATATACAGTTGGCAATGATGGGGCTGCATTGCAACTGCATGTTGTAGTAAGACACATGTCACCTGCAAACATCAGCTACTGCACACGCATGATAGCTGAATGCACACACTACATGTACATGTGTGTAGGTCCTACATTCCTGTCATTTTGCCATGTTTGTAGGCATTGCAATTGGTGGACATGTGTGATGACATACATGACACATGGACTGTTGTATGATATGATAGGTGTCATGGGTAACCAGTACAGAGGGAATGTTAACTCAGTCACCATTGATATCACACCTTATGTACTGTTAGCATTCAACAGCCATGTGCATGTGTGTAATTGCTGTAGCCACCTGTCTGCACAAAGGACAGCAACAGCTATGCTATATACATATGTGTTGTGTGTGTGTGGCATGTACATATCCACGGCAGGTACATGTATGTCATATCCAAACATGAGGGTGTTTACTGGTGTACAGCAACAGTCATCTGTTACTGCTGTATATGACCCAGGGCCCTTGTCATATGTACAGCCGACCTGGTTACGAACAGTAGTATTATTGCATAACACATGATGCAACTGTGTCAGTACATGGGTAGTCTGCACAGTTGATGTAGAGCTAGGTACAGTCCACTGGTCATGGGTCACATGGTGTTGTACTATTATGTGTCCTACCACGTCTGGATGTGTGTTGCTGGTCCAAGGACATGGTGATGTCTGAGGGCTACATCCTAGAATGCGGCTTTTGACACTGTGATCTGCACCTGACACATCTGTGATGCCTTTTGAGGGTGTACTGGTCAGTACATGTGAGTGGCCTTCATGTACATGGGGATACCACCACCTGGAGTGGTCCGTACCTGTGTTGTGGCCCACATGTCTGGTTCCGAGGTATACGGTGATAGTGCTATTGTGCACAACTGAGCCTTCAGCCAGGTGTTCCTCACTGCACAGATGTCAGTATTCCCCATTGTTGGATCTACATTGGGCAGCTGTGATTACGAATGCTACACATCTAGCACTGTTTAGCATACACATACAATGCAGTTGTCCTCTAGGTGTCAGGGTGTTAACCTGGTCTCAGGACATTTGACTATGAATGACACTATATGGGCAAAGTAGCCACTCCTGGCAGGATATCACCACGGGTGGTAGTAGTGTGCCAGGTATAGATTGGTACATCTAAGGTGACGGACAGCAGCAGACATTGTGTAGAAGAACGG
Organism: Protopterus annectens; assembly: GCF_019279795.1. NCBI lineage: Eukaryota > Metazoa > Chordata > Ceratodontiformes > Protopteridae > Protopterus > Protopterus annectens. Next base: position 1,631,915,450 of record NC_056743.1, on the reverse strand, counting down.
TGTCAGATATATGTAGTGCAGTGTTCCTGCTAACAATGACAACTATTGACACCAGAGTACATTACAATGTGTTGTTCACATCTAACTGTAATAGCATGGCCACTGTGCCCTTCCATGTTTAGAATCCGAGTGCATACAAAACAGCCCTGTGCTACTAAGTGTGTGAGCATGCCCAGTATAATGTTGTGTAGATGGACACATAGTGCATTCCAAATGGCTGTGTGCTACTAATTGTGTGAGCATGCCCAGTGACACCTTGTGCCGGTTATGTGCCTCTATGTGTATGGGCATGGCCATTGTAACCCTGTATAGCGATAGTAGTTGTCCAGTCAACAGATGGCCATAGTCCACTTCAGGATGGATTCCTACATTGAACACACAGGTTCACAGATATGTACATCGTAACTGCCAGCATCCATGTCGATGTCCACATTCCTAGAAGGTTATATTGAGAGTCTTGAAAGGTGTAGTGTCTGTGGCGTGGCTCGTATCTATGTAGTATTGTAATAGTGGTCTGTAGATAGGCAGTTGTCCTGATCCCACCACTGGCGTGTGTGCTTGTCTCCATCTGCCTGGGGACAGAAATGTGCTTTTAGACTGCTCACACTCCATACAATCCCTATCACCATCTTTGCCAATGCTGATGATGTCACCCACCTAGAAGTACACCTCTGGAAGTGCTGTGTTCCAGTAATCTCGGTAGTGCGTTCTGTAGCTGCGTAATGCTGTAGTATGATAAGGTAGTTAGGTCAATCTTCTAATCCCAGCTATGCCAACTGTGTGTGTGTGTGTCTCCATCTGTGTGGGGACAGAATAATGTTTTTAGACTGCTCACACTCCATACAATCCCTATCGCCGACTTTGCCATTTCTGATGATATCACCCACCTAGAAGTACACCTCTGGGAGTGCTGTGTCCCAGTAATCTCGGTAGCACATTCTGTAACTACGTAATACTGTCGTGTGATATAATAGACAGGTAGGTGTTCTATTCCAAGGCATGACAGGTGTGTGTGTTTGGCAGTCATATTCTATGTGTTGGTGTCTGTAAGTGGCTAGCTACTAGATGTGTTGTTTTCCTATATAGTGGCCATAAATGTCGCAATCGGCCAAGAGACTGGGTTGGCAAGACATACCCATACATTCAGCAAGAGGTCTGGTGAGTAATGTAAGCAGTCCTAATCTTACCCTGAATACAGTCTAAACCTGTGTGACGCATAGAAATACACTTGCCTTGATATTAACACCAGTACATAATGCAGGAGGCGCATGTGGTTTCCTTTTCATTCTTGTCTAGTGCATTGGTGTCATGTGGTTTGCTGTTGAGATAGATATTCTATATCTAAGTATGTATATATATATATATATATATATATATATATATATATATATCTGTATATATATATATATATATATATATATATATATATATATATATATGTGTGTATATATATATATATATATATATATATATATATATATATATATATATATATATATATATATATATATATATATATATACATGTGTATATATATATATATATATATATATATATATATATATATACACATATATATATATATATATGCGTGTGTGTGTTTGTGTGTGTGTGGACATTAGCACACAGAAATCTACATGATAGAATACATGTTCTATACTGTTGAATGCCTGTGTTGGATAATCTGTACGTGATAACCTTAGATGTATGTATATCTGCCATGGCTTAGTGGTAAAGCACATCGTCTGTGGTGTGCAGGGTCCTGGTTTCGAGCCGTGCAGAGGCTGGTTGTTTTGTTGCTGGGAAGAACAAGGGACATTGAATATGGTGATAGTAAGGCACTTTTAACCAGTTGTGTGCAGGTCTGCACGACAGTAAGCAGTGGTTATTTTTGGGGAGGCTCAGTATGGGTCATGTCACTATGCATTAGAAGACAATACTATGCAAACGAGGTTGAAAATAGTGAATCACGTTTATCCACAGAGTGTGATGCAGTTCCCAAGAGTGTATGTGTATAGATAGCCGAGTGCAGGACTCAAATATAGGTGAAATCATGGGGGGGGGGTGTCAGGCATACTGTACGTGGATTGGAGCCCTGTGTCTTGGGATTGCTCCTAGCTTAGTACACCTAAACTAGGGGTGTCTCTATACCTGCCTAGTGCAATTGGGAGGGACAACAGCAGTAGGAGAGTAATCAAGGTGAACAACCTGGGCAAACAGGTGATATTTATCAGAATAAGCAGATTACAGGCCCAGCAGATCAGCCCAGCCCAGCCCAGAACAATACAATAAAGTGAGCAAGCACCTTCCCCTCGGGTTTTTCCACACTCTACACCACCAGTGTATACATGCGGGGAAATATAACAAACAAACATACGAAATGAGACGGGCTGCAGCAGGCAACATAGACCAACATGTGCAAGAGGCTGAGGGTGGTGAGGATGTGAATGTTGCCGAACAACCCTCAGTGAGGAGACAGAGAAGACTGTACAGACCCAGGGTAACCTACCAGGGGCTACATGAGCTGGAGATAGTGGAGTGCTATAGGGTGGACAGAGACCTCCTACAGCAGACTGTTGAGCTGTGCCGGCCACACCTGACACATCGAACAAGCCGAGGGGACCCCATCCCAGTGGATACCAAGGTATGTGTAGGCCTAGGTATACTAGCCACAGGTACCTCCCAAAGCACAACTGGGGATCTCACAGGCATCTGCATCCTGGGTATTCCACCAATTCCTGGATGCCATGTCACCACATGCCAGTGAGCACGTACATTTCCTCAACACACGTGAGGTGTTGACCAACAATATGCGTCTCTTCCACCAAATGGCAGACTACCCTGGGGTAGTGGTTGCTATAGCCTGCACACACGTACGCATCAAAGTACCACCCGGTGAGTAGGGTATGGCCTACATTAACTGCAGGGGCATCCCCTTCATCAACTGCCAGATTGTATGTGATGCCCAGGGCATTATACTGAATGTGTGTGCTGGCTGCCCTGGAAGCTATGACAATTCCGATATATGGCATCTGACGCAGCTGTACAACAGCTTTGCCAATATGGACATCCCCTATGGTCACCTAGTGGGAGATGCTGGGTACCCACTGGAGCCGTGGCTGATGACACCCATCAGAAATGCACACACACCTGAACAACAACTCCATAATGAGGCACACGCACAGGCCAGACATATAATAGAGCGTGTGTTTGGGATGCTCATGTCACGGTTCCAGTGTCTGGACACATCTGGTGGAGCCTTGCATTATTCACCAGGTACATGTATCCAAATTGTTATGTATGTGCTATGCTACACAATATGATCCTGCGGAAACAGCGGCAATAGGAACAGCATAGGGCAGGGCCACACAGTCCCCCACCAGTGCCAAGGCCTTTACAGGCACAGAGTGACTTGGAGGAGGAACAACCTGAGCCGGACCCAGTAGGCGGAAGGAGGCGTGCCCAGTATGACTTGGCCTTGGCAAAGAGGCAACGCATAGCATATGCACTGACACAGTAGGGACTCAGGGAATGTCATCCTCTCTGACTCGCACAGACACTAAAAGGGATGCCAAACATGACACTACCTGTGCGCAGGCATGTATAGGGAGTGCACTATGTGCATCTGACATAGACAGCCCTCCAGCACCATCCTCAGGTCTGGCACACCCTCAAGGTAAGTCAATCAACCTACTAATTGGCAGTTGTATTAGAATGTGTTGCTACCTGTAGCTATGGTATGGATGTGAGCATGCAAGAGAATTTGGTGGCCGAATGTTAAGGCAGCAGACAGTAGACGTCCATAGTGGCACCATGACATATGTAGCACATACGTGGGTCACCATAGTAGCCAGTAGTACACAGGGTGTCATAACCCACTGCGGGTAATGGGCTGAGCATCATATGTGTCCATACAGCCCACACAAGCCTCAACCAGCTGGACAGGTGTAGACCGACACAAACAAATGCTGAACTATGGCCTCTGAATGTGCCCTATGGCTAACCCCTCCCACAACCCCACATAGACAGACTACAGCAGGCCAGGCAGTTGGATGTAGGTTTTGAAGGCTAGGAAGTCAGAAACTGATATGTTGATAATTAAGGCTAAGATCCGTAGTACACTGGTATGCCTCTAGCCAGCACAATAGGTAGGTCTACACACTGAAAAGAAATGCCTGACATACCGGTACAGTACTAGCAAATGTGTACATGTGTCAGGTGTGCACCCCATCCAACGTACACATATACCAACAGTCAGGTGTGCCTCCCCCCTCTCCTGTGTAGGAATGTAGATACAGTCGGGCATCCCCCCCGCTATTCAGAAATGTAGCAACAGTCAATGCCACATGACCGATGGATATCTGACCCTCCCCTGTCAGGTCAACATGCTTGAACCTAGCTGTAACACATGTGTGCCATACTGATGTATTGATGGATTGGTTTCTGAAGGTTTGCTTTTGTTAAGGCCTTCCCCCCTTCTTGCTTTGCTATTCTACTGTATTTGGTAATACCTTAGTTAGAGGGTCTTGACCCTCCTTTTCTGTGTTTTGTTGGCAACTGTATTGTGTTACAAAAAAAAAAAAACTTTACATTTTTGTTGAACTTTAAACTGCTAGTTTTGGTATTATCTATCTTTAGTCATGTCCAAAGAGCATAGACCCTCGGGTTTAAATGCACATGTGGTTATAAGATGTCCATAATGGACGACCACTCTCCATTTTTTGTTAGGCAAGCACCTACAGAGTCATGTAGTGTGTGTCAGCTTCTCATCAAGGTCCTCCAGGAGAGGAAAATAAATTAATCCTTAAAGGGTTAATTAAGCCATCCTTCAAGGAGGCTTTATCTTCTTCTCCCTCTCCTTCAAAAAAGAAAAAAGTGTCGGCTCCGACCAGTCTGTCGGAACCGACTGCCAAAAAACCTAGGCAGACTTCTCCATCGGCTCCACGGACTTGGAGCCGAGTGGAACGTCTGCCTCGATGCCTCCAGTCTCGACCCCTCTGGTTTCGGAGCCGAGGTCTGGGGCATCGAGAGACGGGTCACCTTCATCGGCTCCACTGATATTGGAGCCGATGAGGGTTGCCGGCTCAGACTCTTCCCCTTTGACGCCGAAGTCCTCATCGGCACCGAGGGAAATTGCCTTGAGATCTCCCTCGGAACCTATAATTATAGAATCCATTCGGAGCCGGTCCCCTAGTCCTATGGAGCCGATGGAGAAATCGATTCGGACCCGATCGGTATCATCCAGATCCTCCAAGATGTCTGATTCGGACATCGACAGGGTGCTCCTAAGACTCTTCCAGTCTCCGGTGTTCCAAAAGTTAGTTTCGGCTCCAGGCCATTCGGCTTCGGAGCCGATGGTCCACCCTGCTACTATGGTTCCTCCTCCAACAGCCTCGGCACCGTTGGAGCCGGTGCTGGTGGAACCGGTGAAGGTTTTAGGGTCAGTCCCAACCCTTACTCCAACTCCGTCTCTTGAGTCGGAGTTCGGTACGCGGACTTCTTCCGTTGGCCCCGGGGGGGATGCTTCGGGACTGATGTTTTCGGTCCCAAGTCTTCCTCTCGGTGCGTGGAGTGCCGTTACCGTGTGGCCATGGAGGTGGGACCCTCCCAGGATTCTGGTGGTCCCGCCTTCAGGGCTATGAGGAGTGTGTTAGCCAAATCATCTTTGGCTACCTCCACGGTCTCCCAGCTCCTTCCTGCATACCGAGACTGGGTCTTTGGCAGTCCCCTGTCCTTAGACAGCGGAGCCGGGCCTGAGGTTACCCCACTGGGGTTCCCCTCCTGGAGGTCCTTCTGAAGCTTCTTGAAGAACCCCCAGGAAAAGATGTGCAAGAGGAAGCACGCTGACTCCCTGATGAGTCTCTTATATCAGACACTGATCTTGATGATGCAGAGGGTCCCTAAGTCATCCTCAGATGATGTCTCCTTTGCAGACATCCTGGAAGCCCTTAAACAACGAGGCTGGCAGTCCAAACCCCTTCTGCTGATGAGTCGGTGTTCCTTAAGGCCTTGGGCTCAGCTCCTCCTCCTGGGTGTCTCCGCCAGCTCTTGGATTTGATCTGTCAGGTGGGAACACCCAGACTCTGTGGAACCGTGCCTGCTCATCCTAATAAGTTCCTCTCAGCACCCCTGAAAAGAGTTCCAAACTAAAGGTGTGGCTGTAGATGCTTTGGTGGTGGCATCTGCTACCAGCAAGATGTAGCAGAGGCTTCGGTCCCATCCTCCTAATAAGGAGTCTAGGAGCATGGATCGGCAAGCGCACTAAGTTCAGCGGCCTTACATTAAGGTCCTTGAACTACCTTGACTTTACCAGATTTCAGAGGGATCTGATTAAAGAACTTTCCGATACCCTCTTGGGTAACCTGCCTGAGGTGCTGGCCCAGTCGGTTGGCTCTCAGCTGGATACACTGTCTGCCATTTCAAACTCGTCCATGGGGCTCATTTCTTATCGAAGGTAGAGCGGTACAGGCATTGCTCTACGGAGACAAGCCTGGCTCTCCTGTGTCATTCGAGGTGTGCCCAGTTTGACCTGGCCTTGGCAAAGAGGCAACGCATAGCATATGCACTGACACAGTAGGGACTCAGGGAATGTCACCCTCTCTGACTCGCACAGACACTAAAAGGGATGCCAAACATGACACTACCTGTGCGCAGGCATGTATACGGAGTCCACTATGTGCATCTGACATAGACAGCCCTCCAGCACCATCCTCAGGTCTGGCATACCCTCAAGGTAAGTCAATCAACCTACTAATTGGCAGTTGTATTAGAATGTGTTGCTACCTGTAGCTATGGTATGGATGTGAGCATGCAAGGGAATTTGGTGGCCGAATGTTAAGGCAGCAGACAGTAGATGTCCATAGTGGCACCATGACATATGTAGCACATACGTGGGTCACCACAGTAGCCAGTAGTACACAGGGTGTCATAACCCACTGCGGGTAATGGGCTGAGCATCATGTGTGTCCATACAGCCCACACAAGCCTCAACCAGCTGGACAGGTGTAGACCGACACAAACAAATGCTGAATTATGGCCTCTGAATGTGCCCTATGGCTAACCCCTCCCACAACCCCACATAGACAGACTACAGCAGGCCAGGCAGTTGGATGTAGGTTTTGAAGGCTAGGAAGTCAGAAACTGATATGTTGATAATTAAGGCTAAGATCCGTAGTACACTGGTATGCCTCTAGCCAGCACAGTAGGTAGGTCTACACACTGAAAAGAAGTGCCTGACATACCGGTATAGTACTAGCAAATGTGTACATGTGTCAGGTGTGCACCCCATCCAACGTACACATATACCAACAGTCAGGTGTGCCTCCCCCCTCTCCTGTGTAGGAATGTAGATACAGTCGGGCATCCCCCCCGCTATTCAGAAATGTAGCAACAGTCAATGCCACATGACCGATGGATATCTTGTGGACACAGCATGCCACCTGTCAGTGTACAACACAAAGGTCAGCACCACATTACAGACTACCTAGACATGTAACACATGCGATACAGCTGGCCATACTGGCCATGCTCACACACTTGATGGTATGACGGTCAGTCGACAACATACTGAATGGTCATACTGGCTATGCTCACACACTGAAACACATGAAGGCCAGGTCTGCAAACACCAGTGGTCCGGACATATCTGATGGTACATTCCTATACTGCTGAATGACTTTGCTGTATGAAATGTTTGTGTTACTGTCCGTTGTCTATATATCTTCCATGGCGTATTGGTAATTCACATTAGCTGTGTGCACAGGGTCCTGGTTCCAACCCTTGCAAAGGACGTTCATTTGCTTGCAGGGCAGAACATGCCCATTGGATACGGATGGAGTAAGGCACATTAAAGCAGTTTGGAGCGGTTGTGCGTGGGTTTGCACGGTGTTAAGCACTGCTGACCTCTGGTTACAGCTTCTTACACTCGGTTAGCCTCTACATTGCTTTACCAGTGCAATACTCGCATACTGGTCGCCAATCATGCTTACGGCCGCTCGCTCACGCACTTGCACATGCACCAACATTGTTGCTTGCATATGTCACTCACACCCCTGGTTGGGAGCGATGACCACAATATTACCTTGTGATACCTATTACATCAGACTACATGACTACAGTATTGTGAATGGCTGCCCATTAGGCGATGGAATGCCGTTAGACTGTACGGTATCAGCGGCCTGTCCAGTGAATTAATCATTTTATTTGTGTGTTCCTCATAAAATCTGCTCTCGTCTGACTGATACATGGGTACTGATACTCTTCAGTACAGACAAGTAATTGGCTCTTAGGTTCATAGGTTCATAGTAGGCTATCTGCCCTAGGGCATTTATAAGCCTAGCCAGAGTATGTTTGACTTTTGCCACCCATTTTAAATTAATTTTGCTACGCCCTTTTTTGAGGTTAGTATACTGTGCCTCTGTCTAACAGTGATACAAAAGTGATACCCGGGGTAAACCTACGATCTCCCATCCACTCATCAAGATTCCTCTTGAAGAGAGTCAATAAGGGACACTGCCTAACCTGGACTGGGATTTTATTCCAGAGTGAAGGGAGCCTCTGTGTTATGAATCTGTCCCTCCAGCATGTCCTATTTATTTCAGTGCTGAGGTTCAAGTCTCTCGAGCATGTAGCTCAATGGGATTTGGATTTTTTTGAGGTGCAGCATGTCCCTTAATTCCGGGTTGGACATGGCTTTATACGTCAGGCACAGATCGCCTCTGAGCAGGCGGTATGCCACTGAGTACAGCTGGAGTTTCTTTAACCGGGCAGCATATGGTATCTGTTTGAGCCCTTTGATCCTCTTTGTGAGGTACTTTTGCGGTCTTTCCAGTTGCTGCAGGTGTTTGGTAAGGTACATCCCAAAAGGGGCATTGTACTCGATTATGGGCCTGATGAGGGATGAGTAAAGAGTCATGATGACCTCCCCTAATCTAGATGTGAATCCCTTCATGATTAGGTGGGCTATATAAAATGTTTTTCTAACCACTTTGGCCACGTGGTTGTCAAATGAGAGATTGCTATCAACTTGGGTCCCCAGGTCCCTAATTACTTCGACTGTACTTAATGGATTAGCACCTATGTGGTAATTTGTGGGCACTTTGTTTTTGCCAAAGGGGATGACTATACACTTTTTGGCGTTTAGCTTGAGGCCATGGCTCTGGCACCAGTTGTCTGTTTCTATGAGGCCCTTTTGGAGGATGCTTGTGTCGGCTGGAGAGTCGATTATGGCGCCCAGTTTGCAGTCATCTATGTTGCCTTCTGTGTTGGCCTGTACCTCCGAGAAATATATACCGAACAAGAGAGGTCCCAGGACTGAGCCTTGTGGGACGCCACTTGTAACTGGTTTGGAGTCCGACATGGCTCCAGCAATTCTAACCATGTGGGTTCTGTCCTTGAGCCAGTTTGCAACCCATCTAGTGACATAGGGGTTTATATTTAAGCTGGTGAGCTTATCTATAATGCCCAAGTGGGGTATTGTATCGAAGGCTTTTGCGAGGTCCAGGTAGGCTGTGTGGACCACCTTCCCTTTGTCAATGGCCTTGGTGACTGTTTCAAAGAAGTTGACCAGGTTTAAGAGGCAGGATCTGCCCTTAACAAAGCCGAACTGGGTAGGATCCAGTGTCTGTTCCCCAATATCTTTATTTATGAGGTCCATGATGATCCTTTCCATAGCTTTGCAGACCAAGCTAGTCAGACTTATGGGGCGATAGTTTCCAGGGTCCGTTGAGGCACCACCTTTGTGGAGAGGGACCACTGTAGCTGTACTCCACTCTTTGGGTACATATCCTGTAGTAAGGCTGAGACTGAACAGTAGTTTTATGTTTGGGTTTTATCTTGGGAGCCACATCAGTCTACCAAGTCATGCTAGCGCATACCTATTGTAGGTTTGCCACCTTGTAAATTGTCCAAGGTGGGGCTTTAGGGTTAACACCTGTCCCACTTTGCGAGGGACAGTCCTTCATTAGGCAGTTATGTCCTGCGGAAATAATCAAGACATAGCAAATGTCCTGATTACAGGACAATATTATATTCTACGTTTCTTTAATAGTTACATGAAATAGTTCTTTTATATATGACACTTCTATATGTTATGTGAAGTAGCATAAGCAATTAAAATGTTACTAGACTAACTTTTATTTGTGCAAATAAGTATAAGTCTGTACTATGCACAGCTGTAGGTATGTTTCATCCTTGGAAGTCTGACATTTCTACAGAACATGTCCCACTTTGGCCATTTGGAAAGGTGGAAACCCTATAGGACCTGTATGTGGAGATGTCAGAATTTGCAGGGGAACACATACCCCCAGCCAGTAGAAAGGAGAGTACTTTACTGATTTGCCTAAATAAAAGAGTATTCTTGTAGCATTATAGTTGCTTATACTGTTTCTTATGACATTTATTTGTTCCAGATACAAAATAATTGTTTTATGCAACTACTACATACAATTTAGGAATTCTTTGCCCTAAATCACAGGATATTTGCCATAAGTCCATCTATTTTGCAGGACACACCTGCCCAAAGGGTAGTGTCCCTCGCAAAGGTGGACAGGCGTTAACCCCAACCTATTATTCTATCATCTTTCTAAGTTAGTCGGCGGAATATGCGCTTTCCATCACTAGCAGACCTCTCATACGAATGGGGAAGAGTGATCACTGAATCAGGGACACTGCATAACACTCTCAGGGACACATTTCGATGTTTGGTGCTATTAACCTGACACACTGACATTGCCAGAGCATATGTATACATACATATTATTGTCTGAGGTACATGCTGTTTATGATTCTTACATGTTGTCATTATTCATTACATGTATTTCGCAACCTGTCCTAATATCACTAGTTCTAGGGGGGTTTAGTTGGGACTGTGTTAGATTACGATTCATAATCATGGATGTCCATGGTAATCAGGGACAGGTCAATGATATGGTCCCTATGTGTTCCCCCAATGATTTACAGACTATCCAGTAGATGTGCTCTTAAGGTTTGGGAGGTATGGGCATCTGCTATACCCACATCAGAATATTACGTAGATCCACGGGGTGGTCCTAATACGTCTCCACCAGCCAACACCTACACACCTAGGCCCATAATCGCATACCCATAGTTCCACTACCTGACACTCCTCTACAGCACTCATCCTTACTGTGAGTGCAGGTGGGGTATGAACACACCCCTACACACTGCCCACTCTCCCCGTGTCGGGACATATGTCACACGTTGTGTCAACCCATGTGATACCAGGCTTGCACAATCTACTGTTCCGTGTACAGATGCATCCTGGTCACATCAGTCATTACTGGGCTTGCCTAGAAGAACAGAATTTTTAGTGTCCCACAAGGGACATCACTGTCCATGTTTATAGTGTAGACCTTGTAGATCTCTCCCACTCGAAGTTTGCTGTCTGTAGTCTGGGAAGTAGTGGTGCATTTACCTTTATTGCGTGTCTGTATGTCTCAGCGGTCTAGCTGGGGGGGGTGGGGGGAGTGGGAGGTAGACGTTTATTTATTGGACCTCCCACCAACATATGCCCGGTCGGAACATATGTTACCCGTAATTGCTGTAGCATAACCTAGGCATATACATATGTATATTTAATGTAATATATATATATATATATATATATATATATATATATATATATATATATATATATATATATATATGTACATTGATATATACAGATATATCTGCATATGTATGCATACATGTATATTCATTTCCTGCTGTAAAGATATATATATCTATACATCTGTTTGTGTGTGTATCTATATATATATATATATATATATATATATATATACATATATATATATATATATATATATAGTTTACTATCATAAATTCGAAAATCAGAACAAAACGTGTCTGCATTTTCAAATTTATACATCGGAAATGAACATTTCCGAATTTTCCTAAAGTCGAAAACAGCTGAGTATTGTCGAAAATGTCGCTCGTGACAGCACTCCCACCCATCCCGTAACTACCTACCTAACCAGCCTAAACACACAGTTATGCAGGAGGGACAGCCCCCCTGCACCCCCCTGTGGGGGGCTGTGCCCCCCACACCCCCCAACTTAATATTCCAACTCCGAGATCGCATTACAGTGAGGAAAGGGATGTATTTCCCTAACCGCACTGTACCGCGATCCCCTCACATGAGCGAACGTTAGAATTGCAAATGCACAGTCCATTCGCAATGGTAACTTTCGCTCACATCACCTGCCGAAATATGAAGTATTCGAACAGCTGTTGTTCGAATACTTCATAGCCGTGCAAGTGCACATCGGCATTGTGATAGTAAACCATACATATATATATATATATATATATATATATATATATATATATATATATATATGAATATATATACATCTGTGTGTCTGTAGACCAATACATTCCCCACTCATACGCACTTACACATGCATAATGGTGTTTATATATGCTTCACCAGCATACTAGTGCCTTATTCATTGTGACACTGACACTTCACTCCAGTTATCTTGTAATCGGTATTTAGCACATTATACAGTGGACAGATGTCGCAATTTTTTCATGTACAGATTACCGATGGGAATTTGAATGTGATACTGTGTGATTCCACCCATCCCTCTTCTACACAGCCTATTAGTCCATCTACTCTCGATGTTTGTATGTGCACATTCATATTATTTATGTCAACAAATGGAATACGTGTGTTACAGAGAATGTACTGCAACATATTGTTGTCTGCATGTGTGTATGCATATATACCTATTACGAACTAGCTGAGCTCCACGGGAATTTCCATAAGAACCAGCCCAGCCAACACTGGCACACCTGGACCCATAATTGCATACCCATAGTTCCTCCATCCCACCCGTGCTGAATTTACATGCGTAACATCCATTATCCACTTGTTATCGCAGCCATAACACACCTTTACACATTGCCCTCTCCAGAGCATTTTGTCCCGCCTTGTGTATTCACAGGGTCTCCTGCCATGTATATGTCCACATACGTGCCTTTCCTTGTGTTATGGGTACAGCCATTTGAGCTTAAAAAGTTTTGGTGGGCCCAGCATGGCCTACATTCCGTCTGTGTGTAAAGTAGACTTAGCAATTCAACAGTGATATTCCCACTGGTAAAACCATGCCTGTATTGTGAGTGGTGGTGCTCTGCTCACACCTGTGCAGCTTTTTATGACATACGCTGACAGCACTGTATAATACCATACTTGCTCTCAATTTCCTTCACATCCCTTGTGTAAGCTGTATTGTTACGACGTTCATTCTATATATATATATATATATATATATATATATATATATATATATATATATATATATATATATATATATATATATATGTATATATATATATATATATATATATATATATATATATATATATATATATATATATATATATATATATATATATATATATATATATATATATATATATATATATATATATATATATATATATATATATACATATATATATATATATATATATATATTACATCTGTACATACAAACTTACATTTCCTATGCTGAGAGCTGCTTCGCAGGCACAATTGCCTATGCTTACTGTGCCTTACATATGTTTTCTGCAGCTCATTTGTGCTTACTTGTGCCTTATTCATTATGACAGTACCACTTTGATTGATGGGTTCTTGTTAATAGTCCCATGCGATACATACGTTCACTTTGACATATTTAAATGTTGGCTTTACAGCAGAGCGACAATCATTCCACAAGGAAAATGATATGTGCTGTAGTCGAACTTGAACCGTTAATGGCTTTTTGTTGGGCGGATGCTCTAACCACCGCACTATTAGTGTTCTCCTTCATTGATATGTATACCCATGGTTCATAGTTACCCGAACACATGCCTCAACACTTCACTTACACAGCAATCATCCATTTACCTGTTGGGAAAACCGCACTACTACACATGCGCTATTCCCTATTCCCTACTGCTCTGGACCCATGCCGCATGTTGACTCACTCCGAGGATATTCAAAACTCCAAAGCCTATAGTCCTGGCACATACGTGTGCTTGATTGTCAGGGTGGTCATGTGGTCATCCGGGTTTAGGCTTGTCCAACTGGGGACTGGGACTGCCCTGTACCTAGTTGAAAGTCAGACTTAGCACGAGGACATCGTTCGTTCCACTTTTAGCATCCTACCTGTGGTTGAGGATGCAGAGGTGTGTTCACGTCTGGCCATCCTGATATATAGCAGCACTAAATATTACGGCTGGTTCCGCTGCTGTTTTCTTCACATTCGTTGTGACTGCTATATTGTGACCATGTTCATTCTTCATAACTATATATATATATATATATATATATATATATATATATATATGTGTGTGTGTGTGTGTGTATCTTTATATCTCTCTCCACATATATTGGTCTGTACATACACATGCATATACACCTACATACGTTTTTACATTCCACACACCGTTTAATCACCGCCAGCTACCCGCTTGCATACCCACCTACGTCTAGGGTTGCCACCTTTTCTAATGGACAAAGTGGAGCATTTCCGGGACACACATCAGATTTTACAGGCCAACACATATCCACGGTCAGTACAGGGTTTAGAACTTTACTTATTTTCCTAGATGAGAGCTTATTCTTGTAGCAGTTTAGTTGCTTATTCTGTTTCTTGTAAATTTTATGTATTTTACATACAGAAATAACTGTTTTATGCAACTGTTGCATGAAATATGGTACATAATTATTTCCTACAATCACAGGACATTTGCTATTGTATTATTTTTGGTCAGGACACACCTGCTCAAACAGGGACTATCCCTCACAAAGTGGGACAGGAGGTACCCTGCTTACATCAGCGCCTTAATCACCCTATATCCGACTGCCACTATGCAAATGTGTTAAGTATATAGTCTCGATAATGCATGTGGGGAGCCGTGCATCATGGTCAGGTGTTTAATCCCGGGTAGTAGGTTCTGCATGACCAGCTGTAGGCTGAGCAGTCTCGTGAACCACTACTGCACATACAACTTGTGTCCAGATGTCCACAGGACTGGACATCGTATCGTGACACCAAGTCTGATGTTTACACAGGATACTTATCCCATGAGGGATGTCCAAAAATTGAACAGACCAATAACCTTCGATATTTTTGGATTTATGAAAATGTGATAGGGTTATACATGCAAGGGATGCATAGTTTGCAATCCTGAGACTGCCTAGGGTGAGACTGCCTACTAGATATGAGTAGTGGTCACTATGTGCAGATATGGCTGGCCAAGCTAGCAGCCCGAGTATGGCTGGATTTGGTGGACATTCAGGAATGGGAGGGGGGGGTTGTGTGCTGTAGAGGGGATGATGGGTATTCAATTATGCATCCAGGTGTGTTGTGGTTGGATGGCTCAGTTCAGGCCAGACCATCATGTGGGTATGTGCCTGTGATGTTTCTGTACATGTGTATCGCACATTTTAATATTCATATGTTTGTGGGATTGTGTTCTACAGTATGGCCTGTCAGGTTGTATTGCGGATGTGTATGTTTGTTCTTTGTGTTTCTTTCTGATTCACCCACTGCTCCCTCGTACACCTCCAGTTCACCTATTGTGCATCCAACACAGCCTCCCCTTGGCGAATTATTACATTACCCCCCCCCACCCCCATATTCCACACACTCCATCCATCCCTTCTCTGGTTGATGGCCCATGGCACGGTCAAGGGAACACATTGCATACACTACATATGTCAGGTACCTGTATGGTTGGGAGGACTTCCCTGGCATTTTTCACCTTTCACATGCTGTACATCATGCACATCGGTACACACAAATACTTATCTTTCATGACATGGTAGGTAGACCCGGGTAATACCCATTCATCTTTGGCCCATCCTGACAAGGACGCCTTGGACCACGAATGGGCAGATTTTGGGTGAATGCTCTGACCATTGGTAGGGTTGCCACCTTTTCATATGGCCAGGATGGGATATATTCGGGACACACATCAGATTCTACAGGCCAACACATACCCACAGTCAGTATAATGGATAGTACTTTTGTTTTATGCCTAAATGTAAGCTTATTGTTGTAGCAGTTTAGCTGCTTTTTCTGTCTCGTTTACTTGCTTATTCTGTTTTTTGTAACATGTAGGTATTTTACATACGGACATAAGTATTGTATGTGACTATTACATAAGATTTGGGACTTAATTATGTCCTACGATTGCAGAACATTTTACATTTATAATGGTTTTGGTATGGATACAACTGCCCAGAGGGGGACTGTCCCTCACAATGTGGGACAGGTGGTAACCCCGACCATTGGGCTAGGCTTAGATATTGGCGGCGTGCTAACACGATGCGTTTCGCTTCCACTTGGTATAACTATTGACACTACAATGGAATACGGGCAAGGGGTTTTAAATGTCATTTGTTCGAGGGATGGGGACTCAATATTCAGCTACGTGCATTTGTGTTTGCTTCTTATTTTTGTGTTCGCAAAACTGTCTTTCATGCTTTGCATACATTTCAGTATCCACAGACACTGACAAGTGTGATTACTATTAGAGGCAGGCTGTGCTATTCAGCATTTTAGGTTGCACGTAAGCAGCCGACATGTCCACGCCTGTGTGCGGCGCTTGGACTCACCCCCTGCACTCGCGCACGTTTCCTATGCACGTGGATGTGGCTGCAGCGAGCCTTCATTAATATGCATATGGCGATAGTGCACCATCTCTATGCCGCACTGTCGGCGCAAGCCTAACGCCGTCCTTGTGCCGAGCTTCATGAATCTCAGGGAATAAGTTTCTCTTTTTATGGTTTTACATGGGGTCAAGCCCCAAAACCCATGCAAATTAAATATACCAACTCAAAGATCTCACTACAATGAGGAAAAGGGTAAATGTCCTGATCTGCTCTACCACAATCTCCATTCAAAACGTTCGAAGTTTCAAAACTTCGATTATAGGGTCTTGAACATATGAATTTTGAAGTTTTGAAACTTCAGTCATTTGACTGTGATCCTTATACACACACACACACACACACACACACACACACACACACACACACACACACACACACACACACACACACACACACACACACACACACACACAGATATTAGGTGGAGACATGAAGCACAAAGCTGCTATGCCAAAATCAACAATCTAGGGTCCCTTGGCTTGGGGAAAAGGATAACTGAAAAATCTGAAAAGTTCCTTGTAAAGCCGTTTTAAGAGGAAAGTGTCTGTGCAGAAGGAATGTAATACTGAGAGTCAAAATCCAGTAACCTGTACCTTTGAAAGCATGCCGAGAGGTTTCTTTAACGAAAGTTATAATAGCACTTAGCAGAAAGTTGTCACGCTAGCATAATTTCATGTAACCATGAGGTTATAAAGATTACCTATAAACTGATCTAGAACTAGTCTGAATTATTGCTGAGATAACAATCCAAAACTGATTACAAAAGAAGAATAATCTGACTGAAAAGTGAAGGTAGAGGGATTCAACTAAGACTAATGCAGAATTTCAAGACCAATTGAAGAGTCATGTTTCAGCATTCATATAGACTGCATCTATCCTTATAAATCCAGTGATATAGAGGCAAATACATTCTGTCCAATTATCAAAATACAACAGGAAGTCCCCAGGCAAAAGTGCTGCACTTTATCAAATCTCATTTATACAGACTCACTTCAGACAGCAGAACACATGGTCATTGTTCTACTACATTCTTGTTAGAAACTGTCCTTTTACACTGACTCACTTCTAAGGAAATGCTGAGCTCTCAAAACAGTGTTTTCACTCACAATCTTATCAAAATTTCAAGTCCAAAAACAGTCCAAGAATCCAATGCAGACAACTAAAATCCAGATTTCTACACAATAACAGTACTAAGTATTCATTCATGTGCTTCATTAGTCACACTTTTGTTAACCTTTTTTAAATGGGGTATGTCTCAGGTGCAGATTCCTGTTGTTTACCCTTTCAGAGATTAAACTCCTCACTGTCCAGGAATGATTAAAATAAGCTAGCTGTAGTATTTTATTTTACATTTGTTTACTGGGAGTGTCTGACTGAGCCAAAAAAGGTCCATTTTCAGCAGAGACCCGGGAGAAAAGCTCCAATATTACATTTTTACAAAAAAATAAAAATAAAACAGTGGTAACAAAATCAAATGTATAAACAAGCGTTTTACATAATCAATAGCAAATATGACTTGATACATTGTCAGCAGCAAAAACATATTAAATGTTATGCTATAAAAAGGCAGAGATATAGGAAGAAGGAGAAATAGGAGGTAGAGGAAGAATAAATAGACATGAGATTACAAAATAGCTAACAGTATACATTGCATTAACAGGAGAAGAGCTGAAAGGTAAGAAAGTTAACAAGGAAAAGTAAGAGTTAGGGGAGAAATAGAGGATGAGATAAGGACTAGACTTAAAATAAAACTAAAGGCTCACCCTGGTGGTGAGCAGGAGCATAGCCAGTTTGCAGACATGTAGGCTTTGAGAAGACTTTTGAATTAGAAGGAGTTAGCTGTGCCAAAATGGGCTGGGCAACTGAGTTCCAAACTTTGGAGATGTGGTTTGATAATAAGGTATCTATGTGGCAATTACTGGTTTTAGAAACTTCAAGAAGAAGTTTGTTAAATGAGTGAATGGCCCTGTTGTTATTAAAGGGTTTCACTAGGTTTTTCAGGGATAGACATTTGTCTGGCTGGTAGATGACAGAATTACAGGTTTATAGTTGGTTGAGGTATAATAGGTTAGGAAGTTCAAACCAGCCTAGTTTGTGAAGTGCTGAGCAATAATGAGTTCTGTATGGGAGGTTGAAAGCAAACCTAGCTATTTTGTTGCAGCATGCTTCCAGTTTATTTAAATTTAATTTCAAGTTTGTGAAAAGTGAGGAGACATACAACAGTGAGAATAAAAAATGGGTTTGGGCAATGGCAGATTTGGTGGAGTTGGTGAGGAATGGTCTGGCGCTGTAGAGTGACCTGAGGTTTATGTGGACCTTCTTGATTGTTAGTGATATGTGCAGGTTGTAATTGAAGGATTTGTGAGTGGTAACACCTAGTAATTTGGTATGGTCTACTGGCTAAATTTTGGTGTTGTTGGTAGAGTAGATGGTGAAAGGAATGAGTGGTTGTGCAATTTTATTGGTGGAAAATAATAATTTGGTCTTGTTGGGGTTTAGAATTTGTTGATTGGTGGAAAGGTAGTGTTCTCTGTCTGTAAAAACTTTTGTATTTTTGCAGGAGTTCTGGGATTGAGGAGGCTGAGCAGATGAGTGTAGAGTCATCTGTATGCTATATGATGCTAGCTTATGTGGTTGCAGAGTTGAGGTCATTTGTAAAGATTGTAAAGAGAATTGGGCCAAGAATGGAACAGAGTACCCCTACTGATACTGAAGTCAACTCCTCATTGGTCCGATCCGACCATAAGCTTATCACCCTTGATATCCACATCCCGCCCCCACCCCCCATTAAGGAAACCACAGTAAACAATTTCTCCAAAGCCAACTTCATGCTTCTTAAGACAGAAGTGGTGAACTTCATGACACCCATGCAGATGGACAATACAGTTACAACTGCTGA
The DNA here is from genome assembly GCF_019279795.1 of Protopterus annectens. NCBI lineage: Eukaryota > Metazoa > Chordata > Ceratodontiformes > Protopteridae > Protopterus > Protopterus annectens. The sequence goes on along the minus strand of NC_056743.1, from coordinate 1,631,895,861 downwards.
ATCCTACACAAATGCACTCTATAACACTTACACAAGTACATGGATCGTGCTATCCTAAACAGAACCAAGATGCTATCCTCCAAAAAAAGGTAGTCAATCTGGTGGTCCCCTGCCCTAAACAAACTGTACAACAGAAGGAAGAAACTGTTGCAAAAGAGAGTAAAATCCCATGAGTGGAGGAGCTCCCTGGTCAGCATCAGTAAGAAGCTGAGATCCCTTATAAGATCCTCCAAAGCTAGCTACGAAAACAAAATCACCACTAAACCCAAGGACAACCACAAAGCATTCTATAGCTATGTCAAAAATCTAGATGGCAACACCCAGATCTGCTCTGAGTTACAGCACAAAGGCACAAAAATTACAGAACCAACTGATATTGCCAACATCCTGGCAGATAGGTTCAGCACTAACTTTACCCCCTTCTCACCCCCTAAAGGGCCCATATCTATACAGGAAGAATGCAGAGTCACTGTAATCACAACTACGCAGGTAAAAGCTACACTCTCTAAAGCCAAAAACACAGCATCCATGGGACCGATTAACATCCCAGGCTGCGTTTTACATGAACATCAGAATGAACTGGCTCCCCACTTAAGCATCATGTTCAATAATAGCCTCGCATCAGGCTTTGTGCCCACTGAATGGTGCACAGCAACAGTTATCCCACTCCACAAAGGGGGAGACACCACGGATCCTGGGAACTATCGACCTATTAGCCTGACGAGCCTGGTCTACCAGGCCATGGAACGTATCATCATGGAACTCATAAACAAAGACACTGGTAACCTCCAAACTCTGGATCCCATCCAGTTCGGGTTTGTGAAAGGCAGATCATGCCTCCTGAACCTGATCGACTTCTTTGAGGCAGTCACCAAAGCCGTGGATGAGGGTAAGGTGGTTCACACAGCCTATCTTGACCTCGCCAAGGCTTTCGACACCATCCCCCATTCTGGAATTATAGCTAAACTCACTAAACTAGGTATAAATCCCTATGTCACAAGATGGGTTACCAACTGGCTCACTGACAGAACCCACACTGTAAAAGTTGCAAACTCCAAATCAGACCTCAAAGCAGTGACAAGTGGAGTACCACAGGGTTCCATCCTGGGACCTCTCCTGTTTGGTATCTACTTCTCTGAAGTACAGGCTAACACAGAAGGCCTCTGGTTAAAGAAGTTCTCAGATGACTGCAAATTAGGAGCCATAGTCAAGTCCCCAAATGATGTGGTCATCCTACAGAAGGGCCTCACTGAGACAGATGCCTGGTGTTAGAGCCATGGCCTCAAGCTCAATGCCAAAAAGTGCAGTGTCATCCCCTTTGGTAAAAGCTCTGTACCCATGAACTACCACATAGGCAGCAATCTACTTAACACTGAATGCGTGATAAGAGACCTTGGGACCCAGGTGGACAGTAGTCTCTCCTTTGATAGTCACATCACCACAGTAGTCAGGAAGTCCTTCTACATGCACACCTCATCATAAAAGGGTTCTCATCCAGGAAAAAAGAGGTCATTGTTCCCCTCTACTCGTCACTCATTAGACCCATTATAGAGTACAACGCCCCTTTTGGAATGTACCTCACAAGACATCTGCAGCAGATGGAAAGGCCACAGAAGTACCTCACAAAGAGGATTACTGGCCTCTAACAAATGCCCTATACTGACCCCCTCAAAAAACTCCAGCTTTACGCCATAGCATATCGCCTACTCTGAGGTGATCTCTGCCTAACATATAAAGCTATGTCAAACCCAGAGCTGTTGGACATGCTACACCTGAAGAAATCCCAATCCCTCCGAGCTACATGCTCTAGGGACCTAAACCTTGTCACCACAATAAACAGGACACACTGGAGGGATAGATTCCTGTCCCATAGACTTCCTATACTCTGGAACAAGCTACCCATCTATGTCAAGCAAAGTTCTTCATTAGCACTCTTCAAGAAAAATCTTCATGAGTGGATGGGAAATAGGAAATACACCCCGGGGATCACTTCTGTGTCTCTGCTGGACAGTGGCACAGGAAATTAAATTTCTTGGGTGGCGTAAGCTATGGAACCTTGCTGGCTAGGCTTACGTAGGCCCTTGGGCCGATAGCTTAGTACCTACCTATGAACCTATGATATGTCATCTAGCCATTTAATGGCTTACTGTCTGACAAGTAGCTGTGGAACCATGAGAGTGCAGAATGTGAAAAGTTCATGGAAACAAATTGGTATAGTAGTTTTTGGTGTCAGACACTGTCAGATGCTTTTGACATGTCTAGGAAGACTGATGAAACATTAAGGTCATAGTTTTGAGACTGGTTTACTATGTATGTGATTAGGACAGATGCGGTGTTATGATTGGGTCTGAAACCATGCTGTGTATCAGAGTGAAGGTTATTGTTGAGGAAATAGGGAAGAATTTATGAGTGAACACATTTCTTGAGAATTTTAGCAAGGGGGGAGTAAAGCACTGGGTCTGTAGTTTGATATTAATGTTGAGGTGCCCCCTTTGTGTAGAGCAATTATATGGGTTATCTTCCAGAGTTTGGGAACATATTGTTCTGTGATGGACAGATTTATTAATATGGAAACTGGGTAAGATGTGGCATCAACTACAAGTTTCAGGAAAATATTGGGAAGCTGGTCGACTGCTAGTGTGGAAGGTTTAAGTCTAAGGAGCAATGTATTGATATATCTTGTAGGTATCGGTTTAAGTCTAAATGCTACTGGATTGTCAGAATAGATGGTAGGCATAGTCAGAGGTTTGGTGACATTTTATTCAAGCAGGGACAGGATGAAATTAGTGAAATGGGAGTTGAGCTGAGAGGCTATGCTTTCATCGGTGTGTGGGGTGGAGAGGGTGGGGGTAGAGGAATGTTTGGGTTGAGTAGTTGATTTATAGAGGCCTGAAATTTCTGGGGGTTATTTTGATGTTTCTGTTGGGTTGTGGAGTAGTAATTTTTATTTCTCTATTTTTATTTGCTTTTTGACTATGTTTCGTAATTGTTGGTAGTTTTGGAAAGAGATTTTGAGGTTTGTTAGTAAAATTGCAAATCCATTGATGGATGGTGTCAGTCAAATATGAACAAATCACTTAAAACCAACGTTTGCAATACTAAATGGATAGTCCTGATGTAGAGGTCAGTCTGTAGCCCATATTTTCCTGCCTAGAGGATACTGTGCACCTCACCCGATTCAGTAAGCAGATGATTGCATTCTTTTGTCATGTCTTTAAATATTAACTGGGAGGTCAGATTTGGAATCTGTAAACTTCCATCTTTAAGCTGGAAACAACTAGCATGCTTTAGGAGATCTGAAAGATCCCACCCAAACATGGGGAAAATGTCTGATCTCCACACACGGAATGACTGAAGGTCAAGCCTGAATCTTAAACCTTGTGTCTTTGAAATGAACAGACTTTAACCATTGCACCATCCATAAACTTCTCTTAACTATTATACCACTGTGTCCTCAGTGTCAGATTTGAGTGGCCTAGGAAGGCAAAAGGAGACAAGGAAGCCCATACAAGACATGTCTGAACTTCATCAAGGAAGTCTTTGACAGGGGGTCATGAGAGCTGAAGAATATAAGAAAGTGGTATCAGCTGAGGGGACATATCGATAACATGTAAAATCGAAGTGTGAATTAATGATGATGACAGTCATAATGTCACATAGGAACAGCCTGACAACCGCACTTCTGTGACATCTTTGTTCTGGTATCTGTATTTTATTTCATAAAATATCTATGTAGTGGTTGGTTAAACAGTATTTAATTTTACAGACAGTTATGTGAAATGTGTTTTTGATGCAGGTGTAGTTGCTTCATACCTCAACATTACAAATGAGTGCATCTACATTGCACTCTGAACAGGATTGTTTTCAAACTAGCAAACAATCATGCAACTCATAAATAAAGATATTGGAGACCTACAGACACTGGATCCTACCCAGTTCGGCTTTGTTAAGGGCAGATCCTGCCTCTTAAACCTGGTTGACTTCTTTGAAACAGTCACCAAGGCCATTGACGAAGGGAAGGTGGTCCACACAGCCTATCTGGACCTCGCAAAAGCCTTCGATACAATACCCCACTCGGGCATTATAGATAAGCTCACCAGCTTAAATATAAACCCCTATGTCACTAGATGGGTTGCAAACTGGCTCAAGGACAGAACCCACATGGTTAGAATTGCTGGAGCCATGTCGGACTTCAAACCAGTTACAAGTGGCGTCCCACAAGGCTCAGTCCTGGGACCTCTCTTGTTCGGTATATATTTCTCGGAGGTACAGGCCAACACAGAAGGACTGTGGCTGACCAAGTTCGCAGATGACTGCAAACTGGGCGCCATAATCGACTCTCCAGCCGACACAAGCATCCTCCAAAAGGGCCTCATAGAAACAGACAACTGGTGCCAGAGCCATGGCCTCAAGCTAAACGCCAAAAAGTGTGTAGTCATTCCCTTTGGCAAAAACAAAGTGCCCACAAATTACCACATAGGTGGTAATCCATTAAGTACAGAAGAAGTAATTAGGAACCTGGGGACCCAAGTTGATAGCAATCTCTCATTTGACAACCACGTGGCCAAAGTGGTTAGAAAAACATTTTATACAGCCCACCTAATCATGAAGGGATTCACATCTAGATTAGGGGAGGTCATCGTGCCTCTTTACTCATCCCTCATCAGGCCCATAATCGAGTACAATGCCCCTTTTGGGATGTACCTTACCAAACACCTGCAGCAACTGGAAAGACCCCAAAAGTACCTCACCAAGAGGATCAAAGGGCTCAAACAGATGCCATATGCTGCCCGGTTAAAGAAACTCCAGCTCTACTCAGTGGCATACCGCCTGCTCAGAGGTAACCTGTGCCTGACGTATAAGGCCATGTCCAACCCGGAATTAAGGGACATGCTGCACCTCAAAAAATCCAAATCCCATCGAGCTACACGCTCCAGAGACTTGAACCTCAGCACTGAAATAAGTAGGACATGCTGGAGAGACAGATTCATAACCCAGAGGCTCCCTTCACTATGGAATAAAATCCCAGTCCAGGTTAGGCAGAGTCCCTCATTAATTCTCTTCAAGAGGAGTCTTGATGAGTGGATGGGAGATCATAGGTTTACCCGGGTATCACTTCTGTGTCACTGTTAGACAGAGGCACAGTATACTAACCTCAAAAAAGGGCATAGCAAAATTAATTTAAAATGGGTGGCAAAAGCCAAACATACTCTGACTAGGCTTATAAATGCCCTAGGGCAGATAGCCTAGTATGAACCTATGAACCTATGAACCTATGAACTTACTATATAACGATCATTATATCTTAAATGCTAACAGATATTTGGCAGTTTCATTCTGATGATGCAGTAGAAAAAATTACCAGACTAAAACGTGAATAGGTTCACAGTTTCATGGGTTCTTACAAAGCTTATGGCCAAAGCGGTCACTGAGAAGTTCAACCACATCACCCAGTAGTGATGGGAGACTTAAGACTAACAAGTCACAATAAAGTTGGCTTTAGCCACATAGTCCAGGAGAAAATGTTTGCTCACCTATCCAGTTATCCATACTGTATTTAAAAGATTTTAGTGAAGCATTCTGCACTCTGGTCCACAAGTGTAGAATACTTAATAATGGAGTTTGGTACCTCTCATGTCATTAGGCATTGTTAAAGAAGTAGTAAAGTCTCTAGATGTTTGCTTTACCACTGGCTCTGTTTCAGTAAATGAGTTCAAAGAATGCTGCATCATTCATAGCATGGAAAGCTAAGAAGGTATTACCTCTCAGGAGTCTATACGAAACTGAGTAGTGACCTAAGGAAGGACATCATTATGTATATTGGAAGCTAATGGTACTAAGACAATGTTTTAGTGAGGAACCACTGAAGCCTCAAAACTTGGTTTAGGTGTTTAGAAAAGTACATGACACAGGGGTTGCTGAATTCAATGACAGACCTAGTAAGGAAGGAGTAAAGTGAGACTAGAACATTTTTGGCCTTTAACTAGATACCCAGACATTATGTAGGAAAGGAAGATTTTCTAATCACCATAGAGAAACAATTGCGAAAGAAGAATCTGTTATCAAAAATGTTCCAAGTCTCTAATGAATTAAGTAGAAAAAACTATTTTATAAGAACTTATCATAACAGTAGATGTCCTGCTGAGCACTGAGGCAGTATTTAAAACTGTTGGTTTATCTTGACAAATAACCAAGTTATCCAGCTGTGGTATCAAGGCTAAAACTTTCCATAGAGCTCTATTTTCTAATGACCTAGGCCTCTGGGTAAAAGAATACATACATGGATATATGAGAGTAAATCATCAGACTTTCTCTAAGTCACAAAGTCAGTAGATGCTTGAGGAAAAAAATGTCAGCTAACAAGGGAAAGTCATAAAAGGTTACTGGTCTCCCTTAGTAAATGAGGGAAGCAAGAAGGCAGAAGGTAGGGTAGGAAGGAATACTGTAGCAGTCATCACTAGGACATCTACTGTTATGATGTTATTACACAACTGTAGTATGTCTTTCCTTAGATCACTGTTGCAATATTCTAAACTGTTGGGAGATTCCCAAAGATTATAGGGAGTGAGGCATAGGAGAGCTGTCCAATAGTCCAGAAGGGAATGACCTGGCAAAGGCTACTCAGGATTTAGAGAAGGCTTCCACTCTATATTGTTTGGTGAAGGTGTGTACTGAAGACCAATTAACTGCTTCTGCAATGGTCCAAGAGTCAACCCCCTTGTAGAGAGCTCCAGATGAGGCTACTGCTCTGGTAGAGTGTGCCTTTACTTTAAAGGGTAAGCATTTGCCACTTTAACTGTAGCAAAATGTAATGGATTTGGAAATCAAGTTAGCAACAGTTTGCTTAGAAACTGGGTTCCCTAGTTTTAATTCCTGGAAAAAGAAAAAAAAGAGTTGGTCCATTTGAGAATATGTTTAGTATTACCCAGATAAAATATGAGTTGTTTATGGACATCAAGAAAATGGACAATTCTTTCTCCCCTGGTTTGTGGATTAGGGAAGAAGGTGGGCACTTTACTGGACTACTTAAGGGACAGTTCATTCTTAAGTTAAGGAATAAGGGCCTTTAGTTCTGAGACTCATCTGGCAGAGGTGACAGCTAGAAGTATGTTTTCCAAATAAAATAGCAGGATAGGCAAATGCAGCAACTTTAGAATGATGTTGTATAAAAAAACACAGGAAATAGCGTAACCAACTTTTTATTGCCGCTTTCGTCCGTAGACTTCTTCAGAATGAACTCACAAACAACACTCATAGCTTAAATACTTGGTTAATTAACAACCCATATTAATTAAAATATATCAATTAAATTAAATTACTTAATTTTAAAGACATACATCCATATAAAAAGAGAGATACTTCATAAAATATGTAAACTAATCAAATCATTGTTTTTGTTTACCTTCAATTTTTGATTTTTTAAAAAACATTTCATGTTTATAGCATCATTAAGACCGGGCGGATGGTCTGCCTTTAACTTTATCTGCCACTCTGCCTCCCTTTGTAATAACAAATTTTTAAAATCACCTTCCCTTAAATCCATACTACACACTTCTAGAACTGAAAATAAAAATTTGTTGAAAACTGCACATACCAAAGAATGTTTAAAGAGGGCATTATTGACGTCCTTAGTTTTAATTGAATATAAATGTTCTCTGATACGTGTTCTTAATTCCCTGGTTGTCATGCCTACATAAAATGCAGGACATGACAAACATTGTGCAATATAAACAACACCAGTACTTCGACAGTTAACATAACCTGGAACTGCAAATACTAACTCAGAAGAACATACTGAAATATATGGACCAACTGCTATGTATCTGCACATATTGCAATCATTGCAACAATGCATGCCCTTCTTAACTGATTTAATTTTAGCATTTTCAACCTTATGCTTACCTAAAATATGTTTTAAGCTATTGTCATTCCTTTGTACAAATGCTGGATGTTCACCTAAAATGTTGAACATTTCCGCATTTCCTCTAATAACTCGCCAATTTGTTTTGATAATGTTTTTAATTTCCTTGCTATCAGAATTCATACCAAGTGTGCATATAATCTTATTATTCTGCAAAGTATTATTAATTTTAATACCACCTGTAGTAATATTATCTTCACTTAAATTTAATAATGGGCAAAAATCCTTTTTACGTCTACTGAGAACATTATTGGCTATTTCCTGTAATATTGTTAAAGGATAACCCCTACTTACAAATAAAGATTTGATATACTCAAACTCATGTATGACTTCACACTCTTTGGATGTCATCCTACTGGCTCTAATAAACTGGCCTTTAGGGATATTTGAAATGATATGTGTGGGATGTCCACTTTTATAATGTAAATAACCATTGTTAAAAGTGTTTTTTCTATGTATGGTACTATGCAATCTCATATCTTCTTGATCCCAACTTAAACAAACATCCAAGAAATCCACCTTATTGCCTTTCCCACCAATTACAAATTTTATATATGTTGATAAGGAATTGATATACCCAAGAAATATATCAGTATCAATGTCATTCTGATCTATAATGAAAAACAAATCATCTATAAAACGACAAACAAAAACTATTTTGAATTTACTTAACAACAATGATAGAAACTGTTGTTCCCACATTGCCATAACCACATTAGCATATGCAGGAGCAGCTGGAGAACCCATTGCTGCTCCTTTGCATTGTCTATAATAGGTTTTACCAAATAGAAAAAAATTGTTTTCTAAAATTAATTCCAAAAATCTACAAATTAATAAAACAGTATTTGTGGAAAAACCTTTATAATACATAGTTAAATATTCCTGTACTGCCTCAATACCTTGAACTAGCGGTATACAGGTATACAATGACACTACATCTACTGTGAGCATTGTATGTTTGTTCGGATTAAACTTAAATGTGGAAAGAAATACACTTAATTTAGTCAAAAAGTGCCAAGAATCACGTATATAGGAACTCTCATTCGTAATAATTGGTCCCAATAATGCATCTATGACCAAAGCTAAGCCTTCTGTAATTGAATGAGATGCAGACACTATCGGTCTAAAAGGTGGATTAAATACGCATTTATGACACTTAGGAATCCCAAAAAATACTCCAATGCGGGGATGATCTATGACACAAAATTCATACAATTCAAGACTGATGTCCCCCTCCATTAAAGCTTCATATAAATATGAATGAATACTGCGCTGCCGTTTGTGAATTTCTGCTAATGAAATAATAACATATTCCTGTTCATTTTTTAAAATTTTCAATAAACCTTCAGTATATGCTTCATTAGTCATTATTACTATATTATTCCCTTTATCACTTTTCATGAATCTGTATACACCATTCAGAGATTTAAGCTTTTGTAAAGCTCTATTTTCTGCAACTGTCAAGTTATGATAATATTTACGACTATTGCTTAACAATACATCAATGTCCTGTATACATAATTCTTCAAAGGTAGATAAAGTATGATGCAATTTAGGACAATACTTAGAAGGTTTACAAAACACTTTGCTATTAATAGTAATATCATGCAATAAAAAATGTAAATTCAACTTTCGCACATATTTTTTGACATCCAGCACAGTCTTAACATAATTGGCTTTAGAATGAGGGACAAAATTCAACCCTAATTTCAGCACAGTTATTTCATCAGAGGAAAAAACATGATCAGTTAAATTGATGACACTAAACTGACTAGAGCTTGAATCTACATTTCGTCCCCCGATGAAAGGGAGTTCAAAAAAGTCCGACTTCTTGTTAATACAGTATTTGTTGAGTTTAAATGTTTTTTATTATGTACAACATTAGGCGCCTTAACTTGGTTGAATGTCTCTTCTTGATTAGGCCCCACTTTCAATTTATGAATGTCGGAACCATTGCCACTGATTTTATTAACTAGTTCAGAACTAGTGGCATTTTCATCATCCACAAATATGTTGTCCACATCTACAACTTCTTTATTGGTCTGAACTGACCTCCTGTTGTTACCGTGGACTGTATTAGTAGATGGAACCAACGGTGGAAAGTGCTTATCATATGAACCAAACCATTCACTTTCCGTAACATTTTTTACTCCAGTAGTGAAGTTTGCACTTTTTGCACTCGTATATTGATCGACCCCCTTATATGTTCTGTTATATTTCTTTCCTGAAACTGATTTCTCAAAAACAGTATTTGTTTCATAAGCCTGTAAGTCCCGCAACAACTTGTTTTGTTTTCTATTTATGTTTTCCTTGGTAGGTTGATCCAAATCTTGTATTAATTTGGAAAACAAATCACTAACACTATCAGTATCAAACTGTTTTTTAAAAAACAACTCTAAACTGATAATTTCTTCCTTAATTGCTTCTAACTTTTTGTTGTTATTATCAACCAACAACTTTAGAAAACTCAGTCCAGCATTGTTGAAAAACACAGTCAAAGTCTTAAAAAACGGGTCGCTTACTTGTACCCCATTCGGGCATTTAAAAAAGCGTAAGCCCTTTGGGATAATATTTAGCTCAATGCACCGAGCAAAATAACAGTTCTCATAATAAATAGAATTGTACCTTTGTAATAGTTTAGTTAATTGCTCTCGTTTATCCGCAAAACCAAAATGCCATGGTGTATTCTTAGACGGAAGTACTTCTTGTCTACCAAACGACATAAACGGATTGTCTGCACGGTCGAAGAAATGTTTCACAGTCGCTCGACCAATGATGCCATGTTGATTCGTCTCTCCGTTACTGACGTCGTTGGTGATGCGTTGTTGCTTCTGCTCGCCATGAACCAAACCAGCTGTTGCTCCATTCTTCTCAGTGCCAGACACATTGTCAAGGCAAATTACTGTGTCCAGTTCTTGAAACGATCCATCCGGACTGGATGATTTTGCAGCTTGGTTTTTCTTATTAGCATTAGCCACTAAGAACTGTAACGACCCTTTGATTTCAGTTAAAGTACTGATAAGCAAAGTACCTAGGTTAGCTTGCTCCGTAGACGGTGTAGGATATATACTCATGTTCAATAACGGATCCTCTGCTGCTTCTGCCATGGTACACGTCAAACCAAAAACCAGAAATACCAAACAGTCACAAATAAAATAGCAGGATAGGCAAATGCAGCAACTGTAGAATGATGTTGTATAAAAAACACAGGAAATAGCGTAACCAACTATTTATTGCCGCTTTCGTCCGTAGACTTCTTCAGAATGAACTCACAACCAACACTCATAGCTTAAATACATGTATAATTAACACCCTTATTAATTAAAATATTTCAATTAAATTGAATTACTTAATTTTAAAGACATACATCCATATAAAACAAGAGGTACTTCATAAAATGTGTAAACAAATCAAATCATTGTTTTTGTTTACCTTCAATTTTTGATTTTTTAAAAAACATTTCATGTTTATAGCATCATTAAGGCCGGGTGGATGATCTGCCTTTAACTTTATCTGCCACTCTGCCTCCCTTTGTAATAACAAATTTTTAAAATCACCTTCCCTTAAATCCGTACTACACACTTCTAGAACTGAAAATAAAAATTTGTTGAAAACTGCACATACCAAAGAATGTTTAAAGAGGGCATTATTGACGTCCTTAGTTTTAATTGAATATAAATGTTCTCTGATACGTGTTCTTAATTCCCTGGTTTATGTTTTCCAAATACATACTTTGAGAGCAGCAGAGGCTGCTGGCTTGAAGATTCAGAGTGTACATTTCTCTAACACACAGTTGAGGTCCCAAGCAGGAAGAATAGCTTTCCTTAGTGGTTTCTTTAAGAACGGTTTTAAATCTAGTCTAGCCAGAAGAGGAGGATCCAGAAGTCGAGAAGCAGATATAGCTGAAATGTGTGCCATCACTGATGAGTATGCTAGTCCAGATTTCAGCAGCTCATACAAATAAGAGAGGACCAGTGGGATGTTAGCCTGAACTGGGACCTGTTCTTTAGCCAGACCCAGTATAGAAAATATTTTCCATTTTGGTATGCAAGATTTCCCAGTAGTAAGTTTTCTTGCCGCTTGGAGAAAGTTGAGTGCATCCTTAGAGAATTGATGTCTAAAACAGTTCAGAATTCTGTCATCTATATCACAAGATTGCGGTATGACAAGTTAGGATGAAGCAAGTACTTCTCCTTTGTAAGCAAGTCTACTATGAAGGAAGGTTTCTGCTGACTGCCCTTAGTTAGGCAGAAGATAAAAGGGAATAAATGCTGCCTTGGCCAAAGAAAGTCACTAGTAGGATCTTTGGGCATTTCTTTTCCATCAATAGAAATACCTTAGAAAGGAGAGGAAGTGGATGGAAGGCAAATAGATACCTCCGTTTTAAAGTAAAGGACTCTGCATCCATTTTTCAAGCTTAAGGGCAGTAAATCCTGCTGCAAAAGAGCTGGAGTTGTTCATTGTCGATGGATGCATATCTATCTGTGGCACCCCCAAATGTGGACTTTAGGAATATCCCCCTATCCAGCATCTATTCTTGGAGGTCTTTCCTTGATCTGCTTAAGCAGTCTGCTAAAGCATTGTCATGTGTGGGAATATAAACCTATTGGAGAGGGAGGTTTGCTTTTGTGGCCTACTCCCAAACCAAAATATCCAGTACGTATAGTTGGTAAGACCTGATGCCCCCTTGCTTGTTTATCTACCACATGATGGTAATGTTGTCTGTGAGCACTATTGAAGGACCTAGTGTCCAGTAGTGGCTGAAGGTCTGCAGGGCTTGCAGTAGTGCTCTCATCTATCTTTTGATTGATGTGATCTGAGCTTAGATTGCTTTACCACTACCCCTGACTACATGTCCAGGCTGTCCATTCACTGTTTGATGCATCTGTGTGCATTTCTTGCCTTGGTGTCTACAATCTGAAGTGTAGACCTGGGTTGAGCTTCTTTAGATGTGGTATGAAATGGAGCTGTATATCCACAGGATGTGAATGTTGGGACCAGGTACAGTTCAGGTACCACTGTATCTTCCTTATGTGGAATCTGGCATAGATCATGGAAATGGTAGCTGCAATTATTCCCAGAGGTCTAAAGAACTCCCTTGCAGTCCAGGCATGTCCAAGGGTCAGCTTCTGGTGATTTCTCCTGTCCACCTGGTGAATCTGGGCATACTGGGGCAATACAGCAATTGCCTCATGTACACAGACAACCCTCTCCTCCTACCACCCAACACTACAGCCTGTGAGACATGCACTTACATAGCAAAACTGGAAGCAAAGCTCTCTCCACCCAAGATTGTGCTAGACAGTCAAGAGGAGAAGGTTAACACCCACACTACACCTCAAGCAACACATAGCCCTTCTAAATCCACTCCACCAACACCCACACATAGCAACATTAAATCCACATATGTGGAGGCCCTTAACTGTAACCTGCCCAAGCAAAAAGGACCTCCGAAGCTGAAACGCAAACAAACACCAATCACAACCAAAGTGTCACATAGCTCACAACACCAGTATGCCACCCAGCAACAGCCCCTAAGGCAAGACAACGTACCTAACACTTTAGTCATAGGTGACTGTATAGTCAGGCACACTGATGTCCCACTTACCAAGCTGAACAAGGAGAAAATTACTGTCGGCTGCCTGTCGGGTGCCAGGATCCGCCACATAACACATGCATTCAAGTCACTCCACAACAAGTACAAATACGAGTCTGTCATTGTTCATGTTGGAGTGAATGACTTGAGACGTACCTCCCTGGACTGCATGAAAAGAGACATGGAAGAGCTCTCGGATCATGTGGTCCAGGCAGGTATGACCCTAGCCCTGAGTAGCATCCTGCCTTTGCCCAGAATGATACCCTAATATAAAGACAAAATGATTGACTTCAACAATTGGCTAAGCTTCTGGTGTCATTCAATGGGGACCCAGTATCTGTCTGGCTAGGATGACATGATCGACAGACCATGATGCTTTGCCAGAGATGGTCTGCACCTGTTGCCCCTGGGATTCAGGTTACTGGCTAAGGCTTTTGCCACCCCTATAGTGCCTTTTTTAGGCAAAGTTCACTGGACAAAACCACCACCATAACAGGTACAAGCATACAAATTCTGAAGGCAATGCTACTCAATGCTAGAAGTCTAAACCTCAAAATGCACTCTCTCGAGGCACTCCTAAAAATGGAGAACATCGATATCTGTGCAGTAACTGAGACCTGGTTCAAGACTCCAGAGAGCACCCCTGCAATACCAGGCTACAATTCTTACCACACTTTTCGGCCACTTAACCAGGACTAAAACACTAAAGGTGGAGGAGTATCCATATTCACCAAGGATATTCACACCACCAGGCTAGTTGCCAAACACAATGCATCTAAAATTCTCCAGGTGCAACTAACACTAGGTAAGACTGCAATCCAAATTGTAGCTTGCTACAGATCCCCAACCATGCCTCAAGATTCTCACTACACCTTTCTAAACATACTGGAAAATATTAAGATACAACCAAACACCCTAATACTGGGTGATTTCAACTACCCTGCCATTAACTGGGAAAACTACTCGTGTACCAACACCTTTGCCCAACGGTTCTTGGAATTCAGAAATTCCAATGCCCTGGATCAACTAATCCATAGTCCCACCAGGGGCTCCAATATCCTAGACCTGGTCATTACCAACATGGGAAATCGATGCTCCAGACCTATGGTCACCCCCTCGTTGGTCAGGTCTGACCATAAGCTAATCACACATTCACATCCCACCCCCCAGTAAGGAAACTTCCATAAAAAACTTCTCCAAAGCCAACTTCATGCTACTCAAGTCAGAAGTGACAAACTTCATGACACCCATGCAGACAGGAACTGAAAGTTCGACTGCTGAATCCTACACTAAGATACTGTATGAACACATCCACTCATGCATGAATCGTGCCATCCCAAATAGAACCAAGATACTCTCCTCCAAAAAAAGGAGGTCAATCTGGTGGTCCCCTGTTATAAACAAAGTTTACAACAAAAGGAAGAAACTGTTGCAGAAAAGAGGAAAATCCCAGGATGCAAAAAACTCCTTTACCAGCCTCAGTAAGAAGCTGAAATCCCTCATAAAATCCTCGAAAGCTAGTTATGCAAATAAAATTGCCAAAAATTCCAAAGACAACCACAAGGCATTCTATAACTATGTCAAGAATCTAAATGGCAATGCTCAGATCTGCTCTGAGCTACAACAGAATGGCATTAAATATACTGATCCCAAGGATATTGCCAATATCCTGGCAGATCAATTCAGTGCCAACTTCACCCCGGTCTCACTCCCTAAACGACCCAGCTCAATACCGGAAGATTGCCAAATTCCAGTAATAATGGCCACACAGGTAAAAAACGCACTCTCCAAAGCTAAGAATACAGCATCCATGGGACCAGATGACATCACGGGCTGTGTACTACATGAACTACAAAATGAACTGGCACCTCACCTAAGTGTCATGTTTAATCATAGCCTCACCTCAGGCTTCGTGCCCACTGAGTGTCGCACAGCTACAGTTATCCCACTCCACAAGGGGGATCCACCTTGGATCCCGGTAACTACCATCCCCTCAGTCTGATGAGCGTATTATCATGGAACTTATAAACAAAGGCATTGGCAACCGTCAAACACTGGACCCCACCCAGTTTGGATTCGTGAAGGGCCGATCTTGTCTCCTGAACCTGACTGACTTCTTTGAATTAGTCTAAAGTGCCGTGGACAAGGGTAAGGCGGTCCACACAGCCTATCTGGACCTCGCCAAGGCTTTCGACACCACCTCCCACTCTGGAATCACAGATAGACTTACTAAGCTGGTCATTAATCCCTATGTCACTCAATGTGTTGCCAACTAGCTTACTGACAGAACCCACACTGTAAAAGTAGCCGACTCCAAATCCAGCTCCAGACAAGTGACAAGTGGAGTACCTCAGGGTTCAGTCCTGGGACCGCTCTTGTTTGGCATCTACTTCTCTGAAGTACAGGCCAACACTAAGGGACTCTGGCTAACAAAGTTCGCAGATGACTGCAAACTGGGAGCCATTACTGAATCCCCAAATGATGTGGATACTCTACAAAAGGGCCTTACAGAAACAGATGCTTGGTGCCAGAGCCATGGGCTTAAGCTCAATGCCAAGAAATGTATAATTATCCCCTTTGGGAAAAACATGTACCCATGAATTACCACATAGGTGGCAGTACACTAAACACCGAAAGTGTGATAAGAGACTTAGGGATACAGGTGACGAGTGGTCTCACCTTGAATAACCACATCGCCACAACAGTCAGGAAATCCTTCTATGTGGCACACCTCATCACTAAGGGTTTTCTTCCAGAAAAAAGGAGGTCATTGTCCCACTGTACTCATCCCTCATTAGACCCATTATAGAATATGACGCCCCATTTGGTATGTACCTCTCAAGAAATCTGCAACAACTGGAAAGGCCGCAGAAATACCTCACTAAAAGAATCACAGGCCTAAAGCAGATGCCCTACGCTGACTGCCTTAAAAAAGCTGCAGCTATACTCTGTCACATATCATCTACTCAGAGGCAATCTCTGCTTAACATACAAGGCCATGTCAAACCCAGAGCTGTTCGACATGCTACACTTAAAGAAATCCCAAACCCTCAGAGCCACATGCTCCAGGGATCTAAACCTTGTCATCACAATAAACAAAACATGCTGGAGGGATAGGTTCCTGACCCAGAGACTCCCCAGACTCTGGAATAGACTGCCCATATATGTCAAGCAGACTGGATTGGTAAAAGGAAATTCACCCCGGGGATCACGTCAGTCACCCTGCTAGACAGGCATTCAGGGAAGTAAATAGTGTGGGAAGAAATAGCCAGGGAATTCTTATGGCTAGGCTTGTATAAGCCTTAGAGCTGATAGCCTAGTACCAACCTATGAACCTAGGAAGAAAAGAGAGGAAGTAAATGGTTAGGTTTTTCAGTTTGTCTGCATGAGCTTGGTGTTTAGTCCACATCTCAAGAAATACATGTCTTGGGTTAGTAACATTGCAGATTTCTTCAGGTTGAT
Organism: Protopterus annectens; assembly: GCF_019279795.1. NCBI lineage: Eukaryota > Metazoa > Chordata > Ceratodontiformes > Protopteridae > Protopterus > Protopterus annectens. The sequence goes on along the minus strand of NC_056743.1, from coordinate 1,631,878,882 downwards.
GGTGAACCCCAGGCCCTGAAAAAGAGAAGAGGCGAAACTGAGATGTGCGAGGAGTATCTGCTGTGATCGTGCCTTTATCAACAGGGCATCCAATTAAGAGAATAGCTAGATTCCTTGAGACCTGTAGAAAACTATTTAACTATGATTGTTTAGACCCTTTGTGAATAATCTGCAGGCTGTAAAAAAATTCAAAGTAGAGAACTGAAAATGTGATAAGCCATCAGAAAACCTCCAAAATTTCCGGAAAGGAAGTTGGATTGGGATGTGGGGATAGGCATCTTTTAAGTCAATAGACACCATGAAGTCTTGAGATAGAATGAGAAGTAACAGGGTCTGTAGAGACAAGATTTTGAAAGATGGTACATGGAGAAAAGTGCTAAGTATGACAAGGTCTATAACTGGTCTTCAGTCTCCTTTTATTGGCATGAGGAACAATGTAGAATAAAACACATTCCTACATATTGTGGAGAACCTGGCTCTATTGTACCTTGCTCGATTAAAGTTTTTGTTGATGAGATAGAGCAACTGGTATATGTTTGTGAGGAGCAAGAGGGATGTAAACAAACAGAGGGATTTTTTTAGGCATTTTCCTGGCCTTACGAGAAGGCCTAGATTACCGGCAAGCCAAATAAGTGGACTTGGCAACATAATTCCTTTGGTAGCTTAATACTAAAGTAATAAAGATCTGTCTGCAGTCCTTCATAACTTTTCTTTATTCCTGCAGATATTTGAAATGACTGACAACTTCTGGACCAAACAAGAGATCCCTATCTTAAGATGAGTCTAACAGTTTTGTCTTAATATCCCCAGGAAGCAGCTTATAATGTAACCAAACATACCTCTTAATCAGTCTGTAATAGCTGACCTGGATGAAGCTTTTATTACATCAAAATTATATATTATGCTGTGCCTAGCCATCTGGGAATCCTGAGCTACCATACATTAAGCATGTTGCTTACATGTTTCCTTAAGGGAGGAAAATATTTTATTTAAATTGCTCAAAATAGAGAATAAGTATTTATGAATCTGGTTTTAGAAATTTAGAGCTCTAAAAGACATTGTGGAAGTTCTATATATTTTTTTTACCTAATCTGTACATTGCCTGCTGTCTTTATCAGAAGGAAGAGCTTTGGCAGTTGGAAGCAATTTACAGGGCATGTCCATGGACAAGGAAAACAGAGATGGGTCTGCCAAAGTATTCATGTACAGGAATTTCAAGTCCTCATGGACCCTGAAGAATCTGTCAGGCCTACTAGGGGCTGATGGCTTAAAGTCAGGTGCAGTGAAAGTGTATGTAAAGGCATCTAGGAAAGCTTCCAGAACAGGTGGCACTGGTGCAGGAGGAATGATGGCCATTTCCAAAAGGCTATAGTACCTCTGCTGGACATCAGAAATGTGTTTTTACTCCCATTTAACATTCTTCAGCATATTAACAATATTATCTCCAAATGAAACTTCCTCCATTGGGGAATCAAGGGAAAGGGGATCCTCTTTATCAGAAGTTAGAAGGCCTGGTCAGTGGATTTGGGATTAATAGAACAAGAAGTACTCATCTGGGTCTCATTCATCTTCTTTCATCTTCAGAAGCATTTTATAATGTTCTCTTTTGAAGGGTGGAAGGAGAGGCTAAATTCAGATTAGACCCTGTAAAGAACAGAAGCCTGAGAACAATAATGACTTTAAATAGGTGCTGAGAGAAATCTATTCACTACTTTTCTTTGGATATTTGGGTGGAAGAAACATTTTTAGTTTTCTGTTCCTTTTTCCACAGTACAATGTCCACTTTGACTAAACGCCGAACCTCTGACATCCTAACAAATCTCAGTGATTGATCCTGGGATTTTTCTGTGTAATAACTTTCTGCATTATGCTGTTAGGTCCTTCTGAAATAATTTTGAAGAGATCCCTCTTCCCCCTTCCCATCATCATCGGTAACTTCATTTGTTTTGGACAAGCAAACTTAAGTTGTTATTCTGGCCTCTGGCTGGATTGAGGCAGCGAGGGACTAAGCAGGTTTCAGGTGTTCTCTGGGTTCTAAGGCCTTAGCGGGTACATTGCAGTCTGACAGAGCTGCAATATTTTAAGTCCTAGGCTTTTTTCTTATTAATGGGCAGGACATCAGAGATAGAGGTTTTCACCATTGTAACTTGGGTGGGGCACTTTAAATATTGAATTTTCAAATAGAAATTGAGTAACAAAGGTTGAGTTCTTAAGATCTTTGTAACAAAAGGCTGATAGACCATACAATCTTTATAACCATGCTATGTCCCTAACCAAAAAAGTCACTGAAGTGGAGATCCTTGTAAGGAACCTGCCTACCACAATGACTCATGTGGGTGTGTTTGTCATTTGGTGAGGTTACCCAATAGTTTGGAATATTGCAGAAGTGATCTAAGGAATGACATTATTATGTATATATTGGAAGTATAAATAAAGTTGGATTTACCAAAGCAGACTAAATTGCATTTCTTGGCTTTGAGATTAGGGTCATAATTAGCACACCAAGTATTTGCTTGGTCTTGCCCTTCCTGGAAAATTTTGTAGCAAATGCTTTTATGCCAGAAAAGTATATATGAAAGAGGATGGGGTCCAGGACAGATCCTTAATGGGTATTGCTGGTGATGCTTTTGAGTGTAGAGCGAACATCCCCTGAACTTAATGGTATAGTTCTGCCAGACAGCCAATTCCCAATCCAGCAAACCATGTATGGAATAATGTTCACTTGGGAGAGTTTGTCAATAATCCCAGTTTAGGATAAACTGACAAAGGTCTTGTCAACATTAAGGAAGGCAGCATGGGGTGTATGATCCAAATGAACGGCCTCAGTAACCATTTTAAAAACTCAGTGAGGCTGAGCAGGTATGACCTGCCTTATTACAAAGCCACACTGGTGTGTATCCAGGGATTTAAGTTCACGTATGTCATTATTTATTATTTAAGTTATAATATACTCCATAGCTTAAATAATGCAAGTGAGAATAATAGGATTATAATTTCAGGGTCAGTAGATGGGCCACCTTTATGGAAGGACACCATAACAGCATTTCTCCATAAAGTAAGGATGTAACTACTGCAGAGATTTTGGTTGACAAGCTAATGATAGGGGTTTGCAAGACATCTCAGCACAAATTAAGGGATATTATCAGGACCATGGAACTGGTATTATTAACTTTGGAAAGGACAAAAAGCACCTGGCTCAAAGTGAATTCTGGAAGAGACGTTTGAGGAGAAATGTGAGTGGGATGGATGGGATTGTGAGTACGGTAAAATTGGAAGATAATTTCACCATAAAAATATTACAAATATCTTCAGAATCAGAGAAGGAGGCACTATTAGTGAAAGATACAGTAAATAACTGCTTACTTCAAATTTTCATAATATAGCTGAAGAAAAGCTAATGGCTGTCTTTTGAATTAGTTGCTACCCTAAGTTAGTAGTTCACCTCATATTTTCTTAATGGGAATTTTGAATGAATTATTTTAAAGTTTATTTTATATTGATGATGTGGGTATCTTTTCTATATATATATATATATATATATATATATATGGGTCCCCTTCAGTAGATTGAATTTTTACAAGTTCAAACCTCATATGGCCAAGACCACATTTTTTTTTTTTCTTTCAGTGTTCGAAAACATATGGTCTCGGCCATATGTGGTTCAAACTTGTAAAAGTTCGATCTACTGAAGTAGATCCATTAATATATATTCTTATACTGTCTGTGGATGTGATATTCCCACCATATGGGTTTAGTTGTAAACTTGCTATTATTCTTACACTGGACTATAACAGATACCTTCGTATATCTACCCAGCAGGGAGTAATACTGAGAGGGAGGAGGCAGCATCTAACACAAGGATGCTGGGGAGATATGCTTTTGGTGATTATCCATAACGTCAATCAATACTATGCAACTGATTTTGGAATCATTCCTGATTATATAGGTGTTATTAGAGAATGTAAACCACATGTTCAGACAGAAACTCACAAGATGATCAGATCTGTCTAAGGAGTGGTAACAAGGGGGAGCTATAACTGAGGCAAACGTTTGAGGAAAAGAATGAGATGATTGACAACTCTGGTAGGTGGGACCAATTTGATCATGCGTATTCGCATTTACAAAAATCCAGAAACTGCTGGGCATACTTGCTGTTGATAGCAAATGTTTACCAGTTTATGTCTGCATAGGGGAAGTCACCCATAAGAAATCAATTAGGTTCAGTGGTTATCTTTTCTAACTGGTTATGTTACTCCTCATGTTTTAAAGGCATAATAGATGGGGTTCTGTAACTGGATATAATATAATATGATAATTAATTTTACTGAGTGCAATTACAACTTGAACCATTTCCAAGCCTGTATTATGCAGAATGTGGCAAGATGCAATTAATAAATGCATATAATTTTCTGCAGTTGCCAGTTGATGTGAACACTTGATATCCATTGTACCATGGAAAACCAGGAGTGCTATCACTACTCTGGAACCAGGTTTCTGTTACTGCACAAATGCTGATGTCTTCAATGCTAAGGAAGGCCTCAAGTTCTGAGATTTAACTGCAGAGTCACGGCATTCAACAATGCTACTTTGATAGTTCCAGAGTAGATATCTAACTAGTATAAGTCTAACAAACCTTGATATTACCACAGTGAATAATTAACTTTATAATTATGACACACCTTCATATTACTGGAGAAAATAACTAAATAGTATAACTGCAGGACAGCAGTTAATGTTATTGTCTCACAGCACCTGATTCTCCTGTTTAGTTTTAGTCTGGCAAGCCTTTTATTTGGAGTCTGCACATCGTTTTGTCTCTATGTGTCTTTTCTTCCGGGTGCTGCAGGTTTTCTTCATGATCCTACAGATGTGCAGCAAGTGAACTGGAGATCCTGTGAACTGCCTGAAGGTATGAGTGTGCATGTATGTGTGAGACACTTACATCCTATTCAGGATTTTGTTTTACTGCATTGTATCTTCTCTATGCTAAGAAGGTCTGTAACGCCCATGGAACCAGAACTGGATTTAACAGGTTATCAGAAAATGAATGAATAAACAAATAAATAATACACATAGATAATTACATTTGTTGCAGATGTATGACATTGCAGAATTATAAAGCTTTGCCCTTAAACAAGTGGTCTCCCTTTACAACTACAATAATGCCCTTACCTACACATCCAGAAGTGGCTACATCAGTGAAATTATCCTTTCCCGACTTTGACTGGAATCCTTGCTGACATGTACATGTGTAACTTCCTTCTGTGTTGTTACATACTGAAAAATTACCACAGGTTCCAGTTGTAGTGCACTCATCAACATCTGCAGTTCAAAGAAAAATAACACTATATAAAACAGGAAAATGCAAAGTCGTAATATTTCATGCCAAGACATCCTGTGCTATTATGTCAATACTTTACACAGAAAGAAAAGAAAATAGTTTCTATTAAGAAAAGGTGTTTGTGTGTACATCAAAGAAATAGAACATGTTTTTTAATTGTACCTGGTGAACATCAAGCAATTTCCCCTCCGTCTTGTTTCATATATGCACCTGGTTACTTGCACTGTTCATCACCCCACTGAGGTCTCAGATTCCACACTAAAAATTAAACTAAGCAGCACCTATTCAGGTAGGTCACTGGAGCTGGCACCACCATTATATCCTACAGACACTGGATCCTATCCAGTTCAGCTTTGTTAAGGGCAGATCCTGCCTCTTAAACCTGGTTGATTTCTTTGAAACAGTCACCAAGGCCATTGACGAGGGGAAGGTGGTCCACACAGCCTACCTGGACCTCGCAAAAGCCTTTGATACAATACCCCACTCGGGCATTATAGATAAGCTCACCAGCTTAAACATAAACCCCTATGTCACTAGATGGGTTGCAAACTGGCTCAAGGACAGAATCCACATGGTTAGAATTGCTGGAGCTATGTCAGACTCTAAACCAGTTACAAGTGGCATCAAACAAGGCTCAGTCCTGGGACCTCTTTTGTTCAGTATATATTTCTTGGAGGTACAGGCCAACACGGAAGGACTGTGGCTGACCAAGTTCGCAGATGACTGCAAACTGGGCGCCATAATCGACTCTCCAGCCGACACAAGCATCCTCCAAAAGGGCCTCATAGAAACAGACAACTGGTGCCAGAGCCATGGCCTCAAGCTAAATGTCAAAAAGTATATAGTCATCCCCTTTGGCAAAAACAAAGTGCCCACAAATTACCACATAGGTGGTAATCCATTAAGTACAGAAGAAGTAATTAGGGACCTGGGGACCCAAGTTGATAGCAATCTCTCATTTGACAACCATGTGGCCAAAGTGGTTAGAAAAACATTTATATAGCCCACCTAATCATGAAGGGATTCACATCTAGATCAGGGGAGGTCATCGTGCCTCTTTACTCATCCCTCATCAGGCCCATAATTGAGTACAATGCCCCTTTTGGGATGTACCTTACCAGACACCTGCAGCAACTGGAAAGATCCCAAAAGTACCTCACCAAGAGGATCAAAGGGCTCAAACAGATGCCATATGTTGCCCGGTTAAAGAAACTCCAGCTCTACTCAGTGGCATACTGCCTGTTCAGAGGCGATCTGTGCCTGACGTATAAAGCCATATCCAACCCGGAATTAATGGACATGCTGCACCTCAGAAAATCCAAATCCCATTGAGCTACGCGCTCGAGAGACTTGAACCTCAGCACTGAAATAAATAGGACATGCTGGAGGGACAGATTCATAACCCAGAGGCTCCCTTCACTCTGGAATAAAATCCCAGTCCAGGTTAGGCAGAGTCCCTCATTGACTCTCTTCAAGAGGAATCTTGATGAGTGGATGGGAGATCGTAGGTTTACCCCAGGTATCACTTCTGTGTCACTGTTAGACAGAGGCACAGTATACTAACCTCAAAAAAGGGCATAGCAAAATTAATTTAAAATGGGTGGCGAAAGCCAAACACATTCTGGCTAGGCTTATAAATGCCCTAGGGCAGATAGCCTAGTATGAACCTATGAACCTATAATTAGCAGGGGATATGGGGGCACACCTGGTATATATAATTGGTAAACATATAATTAGGAGGGAGTATGAGGAAAAGCTGGCATAGATATATATATATATATATATATATATATATATATATATATATATATATATATATACATATATATATATATATTAAAATTAGCAGGGGGTATGGGGGCACACTTGTATATATAATTGGTATAGACGTGACCAGCTGGGGGTATAGGGGCATACCTGGTATATATAATTGGCGTAGCTAAAATTAGTGGGTTTTAGAGACATAGCTAGCATATATAACTGGCATAAGTGTAATAAGCAGAGTGTATGGAGGGGCAAAACACGTATATATAATTGGTATAGATATAATCAGAAGGGGTATGGGGGTACTGTTGGTATATATAATTGGTATAGATTTAATTAGCAGGGTTATGGGGGCACAGCTGGTATATATAAGTTGTATAGATAAAAAATCATGGGGTATTGGGGCACAGCTATAATTGTTACAGAAATAGCATAAGAATTGGGTGTAAGATGGTTTAAATATAACTGGCATAGATAAAGTTAGCAGGGGGTATGGCGGCACAGCTGGTGTATATGACTGGCATACGTATAATTAGTGGGAGGCTGGAGTAACAGATAGTATGTATAATTGGTATAGATATAATGAGCAGGGTGTTTGGGAGCACATCTTGTATATAATATTGGCACAGATATGATTACCAGGGGGTTGGGGGTCCCAGCTGGTATATATATTTGGTATAAATATAATTAGCAGGGGGGTATTGGGGGCTTAGCTGGTATATAAAATTAGCACATAGATATAGTTAGCAGGAGCTTTGGGGGCCCAGCCGCTATATATGACTGGAATAGATAAAATTAGCAGGGAGCCCAGCTGCAATATATATATATATATATATATATATATATATATATATATATATATATATATATATATATATATATAATGGGATATATATAATTAGTAGAGGTATGGCAGGCAAAGCTTGTATATATAATTGGTATAGATATAGGTAGCAGGGGGATGGGAGCACAGCTGGTATATATAATTGGTATATATATTGTTAGCAGGGGGTATGGGGGCACAGCTGGGTTATATAATAGGTATAGATATAATTATCAGGGGATATAGTGACACAACTAGTATATATAGTTGCTATAGACAGAATTAGCAGGGGATGTGGAGGGCACAACTGGTACATATAATTGGTATAGATATTAGTAACAGGGTGTATAAGGCAAAGCTGGTATATATAATTGGTATAGATGTAATTATCAGGGTGAATGGAAACACAGCTAGTATATATAATTGGAATAGATATAATTAGCAGTGGGTATTGTGGGCACAGCTGGTATATGTAACTGGTATAGATGTAATTAGCAGGGGGTATGGGGGCACACCCAGCATATATAATTGGTATACATACAATATAATTAGCAGGGGGTATGAGGCAAAGGTGGTATATATAGTTGGTATATAATTAGCAGGTGGTATGGGGCACAGCTGGTACATATAGTTGATATAGATATAATTAACAGGGGGTACAGGAGCACAGCTGGCATATATAATTGGTATAATTATAATCAGTAGGTGATATGGGGAACATCTGGCATACAGTGGATATAAAAAGTGTAATCACCCCTGTTAAAATGCCAGGTTTTTGTGATATAAAAAATGAGACCACAATAAGTTATTTCAAAACTTTTCCCACCTTTAATATGATCTATAACATTTACAATTCAATTGAAAAACAAACAAATCTGTTAGGGGAAAAAATATAAAAAATACGTACAATAAGCTGGTTGCATAAGTGTGCACACCCTTAAACTAATACTTTGTTGAAGCACCTTTTGCTTTAATTAAAACATTCAGTCTTCTTCGGTACACAACTGCCATCAATTAAAGAGACTCTGATTAACCCCAAATAAAGTTCAGCTGTCCTAGTAGGATTTTTCTGACATTTACTCAGTTGCCTGCTACAGCAAATGCCATGGTTTGCAGAGAGCTTACAAAGCATCAAAGGGATCTCACTGTTGAAAGGTATCAGTCAGGAGAAGGGTACAAAAAAAATCCTACAGCATTGGATATACCATGGAATACAGTGAATACGTTCATCAAAAAGTGGAGAACATATGGGACAACAGTGATGTTGCAAAGACCTGGATGTCCCTCCAAAACTGATGAAAAGACAAGATGAAAATGGGTCAGGGAGGCTGCCAAGAGACCTAGGGCAACACTGAAGGAGCTGCAGGAATTTCTGACAAGTACTGGTTGTGTGCTACATGTGACAAGAATCTCCCATATTCTCCATATATCTGGTCTGTGGGGCAGGGGTGCAAGACAGAAGCCCTTTCTTACACAGAAAATCATCCAGACCCAGTTGAAATTTGCAAAACAATACATTGTTTCCTAAAAGCACGTGGGAAAATGTGTTATGGTCTGGTAAGACCAAGGTTGAACTTGGCCACAATTCCAAAAGGTACATTTGGTGCAAAAATAAAACACTTCTCATCACCAAAAAAACACCATCCCCACTGTGAAGCATGCTGGTGGCAGTATCATGCTTTGGGGTTGCTTTTCGTCAGCTGAACTTGGGATTTCATCAAGGTGGAGGGAATTTTGAACAGTTCCAAATACCAGTCACTTTTGGCCCAAAACCTTCAGGTGTCTGCTAGAAAGGTGAAGATGAAGATGAATTTCACCTTTCAACATGACAATGACCCCAAGCATACATTCATATCAGCAAAAGCATGGCTTTACCAGAAGGAAATTAAAGTTTTGGAATGGCCCAGCCAGACCCCAAACCTAAATTCAATACAAAATCTGTGGGGGCAACCTGAAGAGGGCTATGCACAAGAGATGCCCTCGCAATCTGACAGATTTAGAGCATTTTTTAAGGAAGAATGGGCAAATACTGCCATGTCAACATGTGCCATGCTGATGGGCTAGTACCCAAGAAGACTGAATGTTGTAACTAAATCAAAAGGTGTTTCAACAAAGTATTAGTTTAAAGGTATGCACACTTATGCAACCAGCTTATTGCACGTTTTTTATTTTTTTTTTATATTTTTCCCCTAACAGATTTGTTTGATTTCAATTGAATTGTACAGATAATAGGTCACATTAAAGGTGGGAAAATTTTGAAATTATTTATTATGTTCTCATATTTTTATATCACAAAAACCTGGCATTATAACAGGGGTGTATACACTTTTTATATCCACTGTATATATAACTGGTAAAGATGTAATTAGCAGAGGGTTTGCTGGCACATATACATAATCAGAGGTATAATAAGCAAAGTGTATATGGGGGTGCACAGCAGGTGTATATAATTGGTATAGATATAATCAGCAGGAGTATGAGGGCACAGCTGGTATATATAACTGGTATACATATAATTACCAGGGAGTATGAGAATCCCAGCTTGTTTGTATATCTGTTATAGATATAATTAGCAAGGGGTGTGGGGGCCTCAGCTGGTATATATAATTATCATACAGATATATCTAGGAAGTTAGCAGGAGGTTTGGAGGCCCTGCTGGTGTATATAATTTGTATAGATATAATTAGCAGGGGGAATGAGGGCTCAGCTGGTATATATTTCTGGTATAGATATGATTAGCAGAGAGACTAGGGGCAGAGCTGGTATATAAAATTGGTCTAGATATAATTAGCAAGGGTATGGGGGCACAGCTGGTACACATACTTGTTACAGATATTCTAAGTAGGCGATATGGGGGCACAGCTGGTATACATAATTGGTATAGATATATTTAGCAGGGGGCCCAGTATATATATAATTGGGATAGATATAATTATTAAGGGGTATGGCAGGCAAAGCTGGAATAGATAGTTGGTATACATTTAATTACCAGGGTGTATTGGGGCACAACTTGTATATATAGTTCATATACATATAATTACCATGGGGTATAGGGGTCCCAGCTGGTTTCTATATTTGGTATAGATATAATTAGGAGGGATGGGGGCCTTAGCTGAAATAAAAAATTAACGAGTTTGCTTTATAATATCAAAAGCCCACTTACTTGAAACACACATGATCTAGACGACAACAGCGATATGGCAGTTTATCGACTTCTCACATCAACAAAAGGTTACTGAGGGAAAGAAGGCAGTCGGCCAACAACAAAAACAAACCAAAGCAAAACTCTATGAACCCACACAAGTGGGGAGCTTTGTGCTCCGCACCCCCCAGTGTGGGGGATGTGCCCCCCCACACCCACTTAGCTAAATATTCCAACTCTGGGATCGCACCATAGTAGAAAAAAGAGCAAACTTATGACAGCTGGTCAACTGCCTCCTTTCCCTTTGTAACCTGTCAATGATGTGAGAAGTCGATGAAGTGCCATTTTGCTGTTGTCATCTTGATCATGTGTGTGTTTCAAATACGTTCATAGGTTCATAGGTAGGTACTAGGCTATCGGCCCTGGGGCCTTTACAAGCCAAGCCAAAAAGGTACCCTGGCTTTTGCCACCCAAGAAAATTATTTTCCTGTGCCACTGTCGAGCAGAGCCACAGAGGTGATCCCCGGGATGAATTTCCTATTTCCCATCCAGTCATCAAGATTTTTCTTGAAGAGTGCTAATGAGGAGCTTTGTTTGATATAGGTAGCTAGTTTATTCCAGAGTATGGGAAGTCTCTGGGACAGGAATCTATCCCTCCGGCATGTTCTGTTTATTGTGGTGACAAGGTTTAGGTCCCTAGAGCGTGTAGCTCAGAGGGATTAGGATTTCTTTAAGGGGAGCATGTCCAACAGCTCTGGGTTTGACATAGCTTTGTATGTTAGGCAGAGATCACCTCTGAGTAGGCGATGGAGTAAAGCTGGAGTTTTTTGAGACGGTTTGCATAGGGTATCTGTTTGAGGCCAGTAATCCTCTTTGTGAGATATTTCTGCGGTCTTTCCAGTTGTTGTAGATGTCTTGTGAGGTACATACCAAAAGGGGCATTGTACTCTATAATGGGTCTAATGAGTGATGAGTAGAGGGGAACAATGGCCTCTTTTTTTTTCTGGATGAGAAACCTTTTGTGATGAGGTGTGCCACATAGAAGGATTTCCTGACTACTGTGGTGATATGATTATCAAAGGAGAGACTACTGTCCGTATACTACCGCCTATGTTGTAGTTCATGGGTACAGAGTTTTTACCAAAGGGGAATGACAATGCACTTTTTGGTGTTGAGCTTAAGGCCATGGCTTTGACACCAGGCATCTGTCTCAGTGAGGCCCTTTTGTAGGATGTCCACATTGTTAGGAGTTTCGATTATGGGTACTAGTTTGTAGTCCATCTGCGAACTTCATTAGCCAAAGACCTTCTGTGTTAGCCTGTACTTCAGAGAAGTAGATACCAAACAGGAGAGGGCCCAGGACTGAACCCTGTGGTAGTCCACTTGTCACTGGTCTGAAGTCAGATTTGGAGTCTGCTACTTTCACAGTGTGGGTTCTGTCAGTGAGCCAGTTGGCAACCATCTTGTGACATAGGGATTTATACCTAGTTTAGTGAGTTTATCTATAATTCCAGAGTGGGGGACGGTGTCGAAAGCCTTGGCAAGATCTAGATAGGCTGTGTGAACCACCTTACCCTTGTCAACGGCTTTGGTGACTGCTTCAAAGAAGTCTATCAGGTTTAGGAGCCATGATCTGCCTTTTACAAACCAGAACTGAGTGGGGTCCAGAGTTTGGAGATTGCCAATGTCTTTGTTTATAAGTTCCATGATAATACGTTCCATGGCCTTGCAGACCAGGCTCATCAGGCTAATGGGGCAGTAGTTCCCGGGGTCCATGGTGGCTCCCCCCTTGTGGAGTGGGATAACCTTCGCTGTGTGCCATTCAGCAGGCACAAAGCCTGAGGTGAGGCTATGATTGAACATGATACTCAGGTGGGGTGCCAGTTCATTCTGTAGTTCATGTAGAATGCAGCCTGGGATGTTGTCTGGTCCAATGGATGCTGTGTTCTTGGCTTTGGAGAGTGTGATTTTTTACCTGTGCAGCTGTGTTTAGAGGAACTTTGCATTCTTCCGGTATAGAGATGGGCTCTTTAGGGGGTGAGAGGGGGGTAAAGTTAGCACTGAACCTATCTGCCAGGATGTTGGCAATATCAGCTGGGTTTGTATATTTAGTGCCATTATGCTGTAACTCAGAGCAGATCTGAGTGTTGCCATTGAGATTCTTGACATAGCTATAGAATGCTTTGTGGTTGTCTATAGAATCAGTGGCGATTTTGTTTTTGTAACTAGCTTTGGAAGATTTTATCAGGGATCACAGCTTCTTACTGAGGCTGACCAGGGAGCTCCTGCACTCATGGGATTTTACTCTCTATTGCAACAGTTTTTTTCCTTCTGTTGTACAGTTTGTTTATGGCAGGGGACCACCAGATTGGCTTCCTTTTTTGGAGGATAGCGTCTTGGTTCTGTTTGGGATAGAACGATCCATGCACTCATGTAAGTGCTTATAAAGTGCAATTGTGTAAGATTCAGTAGTCGTAACTGTATTGTCCATCTGCATGGGTGTCATGAAGTTTACCACTTCTGTCTTAACGAGCATGAAGTTGGTTTTGGAGAAATATTTTACCATGGTTTCCGTAATGGGGGTAGGGACAGGATGTGGATATCTAGGGTAATTAGCTCATGGTCGGATTGGATCAATGAGGCGTTGACTTCAGGTGTGGAACACCAGTCACTCATGTTGGTAATGACTAGATCTAGGATATTGTTGCCCCTGGTGGGGGTGTGGATAAGTTGATCCAGGGCAGTGGAGTTTATGAATTCCAGAAAGCGTTGAGTGAAGGAGTTGGTAAATGAGTAGTTTTTCCAGTTAATGGTGGGGTAGTTGAAATCGCCTATTATTAGGGTGTTTGGTTCAACCCTAATATTTTCCAGTACATCAAGAAAAGAGGAGTGGGAATCTTGGGGCATGGTGGGTGATCTATAGCAAGCTACAATTTGGATTGCAGTTTTGCCCAGAGTTAGTTGCACTTGGATAACCTCAGCTGCATTATGTTGAGCAACTAGCCTGGAGGTGTGGATATCCTTAATGAATATGGACACACCTCCGCCTTTGGTGTTCTGGTCCAGGTTACATGGCCGAAAAGTGTGGTATGAGTTATAGCCTGGTAGTGCAGGGGTGCTGTCTGGAGCCTTGAACCGAGTCTCAGTCACTGCACAGATATCGATGTTTTCCATTTTAAGGAGTGCCTCGAGTGAGTGCATTTTGAGATTTAGACTTCTAGCATTGAGTAGCATCACCCTCAGTTTTTGCTTTCCTGTTCCTGCTACGGTGGTGAATTTGTCATTTGAACCTTGCCTATAAAAGGCACTATAGGGGCGGCAAGAACCTTAGCCAGTATCTGGAATACCAGGGGTGACAGGTACAGGCCATCTCTGGCAAAGCATCGTGGTCTGTCGACCATGTCATCTCAGGCAGACAGATACTGAATCCCTTTAGAATGGCACCAGAAGCTTAGCCAATTGTTGAAGTCAATCATTTTGTCCTTGTACTGCAGCTTCATTCTGCGTGATGGCAGAATGCTACTCAGTGCTAGGGTCATACCTGCCTGGGCTACAAGATTGGAGACCTCTTCCATGTCTCTTTTCATGTAGTCCAGGGAGGTACTTCTCAGGTCATTCACACCAACATGGACAATGACAGAGTCATATTTGTACTTGTTGTGGAGTGACCTGAGTGCATGGGTTATGTGGCGGATCCTGGCACCCGACAGGCAGCTGACAGTAACCTTCTCCTTGTTTAGCCTGGTATGTGGGACATCAGTGTGCCTGACTATAGAGTCACCTATGACTAGTGTGTTGGGTATGTTGCTTTGCCTTATTGGCTGTGGTTGAGTGGCACACTGAGTCTCCAGGCTATGTGTCATTTGGGTTGTGTTGGGGGATGGAGGTTGCTTGCTTTCTGCTTTGGAGGTCTCTGTTGCTTAGACAGATTATTACTGAGAGCCACCACAAATGTTTTTGTGTTACCATGTGTGGATTTTGGTGGTGTAGATTTAGTGAGACTATGTGATGAGTGTGGTGTGATGCAAGTGTTTACTTTCTCCTCTTGACTGTCAAGTTCAGTCATGATTGGTGAGAGCTTTACCCCCAGTTTGCCTAGATAAGTGCATCTCTCACAGGTTGTAGTGTTGGGTGGTAGGAGGAGAGGGTTCTCTGTGTACATGAGGCAATTTCTACATTGCCCCAAGATGCCCATATTCATCAGATAGACAGGAGAGAACACTAGGAGCTGACCCTTGGACATGTCTGAATAAAAAACTATTTTCCTCTAGATAAGTGAAGAAAGTGAGTACAAGAGCTGTTTTTCTCTAAGTAAGTGAGGAAAGTAAGTACCCAAACTGTTTTCCTCTCAGTAATGAGGAAGGTTGAGTGCTGTAGTAATTAATAGGTTATTTAGTGCTTACAAGTTCTGAACAAGTGCTGATCACGAATAAGCAAATTCAAGTGCTAAAACTAAGAATCTGTATCTGGACTAAACTAGTTACAGGAAAGGGGGGAAACAAGTGCAAATGCGGGCTTTTAAATCAGAAAGTTGAGAGAGATGGAAAAACTGCCCAAACGGCCAATAACTACAATTTCTGGGCCAGAACCACTCCTTATTTGCTAGAAAGCTAGAAGGCTTCCCTCCAACACAGAAAGCTTGGGTGGGAGGCTCAGAAGCTTGCATGCATTCCTGGATACAGCAAATCTGAATCTGGACTACACTAGTTACAGGAAAGGTATATATATATATATATATATATATATATATATATATATATATATATATATATATATCAATCAAAGCTAAACAAACAGCAAAAAAATCAAAAAAAAACAAGAGTGCTAGCTAGAGTGTGTAGCAATGTTAGGCCAAACAGTTTAAAAAATGCAGTTAAATTAAAAATGGCTAGAAACAAGTGCAGAAGGAGTCTATTAGGTAGAATGGGGTAAAGAGATGGGACTGGGGGGAGTGTCCCAGATCAAATCTACAGTGGGGGCGGGCAACTGCAAAAGCCTCCAAATTTAAACAACAAGACAGGAATAGGGAGGGTGGGTATGAGAAAACCAACACCTTCAGCAGAGATCTGAAAAACTATACAGTGAAGCAAAAATAACAGTGCACAACTCAGAAGTCAGCCAGGAATGATATAAAATTAGTCAAACAACAATTACCAGTACACAACTCTGAAGTGCCAGAAAAATATAGTCAGCTCTGTATATCTCCAGATAGTTTGAGGAGCACTCTGTCAGGACACAGGAAGGCTCCTGTGGGTTTTTGATACTATGAAGTAAACCCATAATTAGCATATAGATATAGTTAGCAAGTTATCAGGGGGTTTGGGGTCCCAGCTGGTTTATATAAATGTGTATAGATATAATTAGCAGGCCACCCAGGTACTATATATATATAATTGGTATAGATATAATCTTAAGGGGTACGGGAAGCAAAGCTGATATAGATAATTGGTATAGATATATTTACTAGAGGGTTTGGGGACTCGTCTGGTATATATTTCTGGTATAGATATAATTAGCAGAGTGAACAGGGGGCACAGCCGTTATATACCATTGGTGTAGATATAATTAGCAGGGTGTATGGGGGCACAGCTGATATATATGTATATATATATATATATATATATATATATATATATATATATATATATATATATATATATATGGGTCCCCTACAGAAGACCAACAGCTGATAACACAGACACCCACATCGTTGACACCAAAAGCTCGACACACGAAATACCGACAACAGCACTACTGCAGAAAAAAGGAAAATAGCATTTCCTTTTTTCTTCTAGGAGGGGAGCTACGCCCCCCTGCACCCACTGTCCCCACACCCCCCCCCGGAACTTTAATATACCATCTCCGAAATCGCACTACAGTGTAAGAATGGAAATTTTTCCATTCCGCACTATGGAGACTTACCGTTTCCCCACTGTTGGTATTTCGTGTGTCGGGCTTTGGTGTCGGCAATGTGGGTGTCAGTGTTGTGAGCTGTCGGTCTTCTGTAGGGGACCTATATATATATACATATATATATATATATATATATATATATATATATATATATATATATATATATATAGATATATATAATTAGTAGAAGGTATGGGAAACAAATCTGGCATATATAATAGCTATAGATATAATTAGTAGGGGGTACTGGAGAAAAAGCTGGTACATATAATTTGTATCAATAGAATTAGCAGGGGTATGAGGGCACAGCTGGTATATATAATTGATATAGAAATAATTAGCAAGGGGTATGGGACACAGCTGGTATATATAATTGGTATAGGTATAATTAGCGAGGTTATGGGGGTACAGCTGGTATATAAAATTGGTATAGATATAATTAGCAGGGGGTATAAGGACACATCTGGTATATATAACTAGTATAGATATAATGAGCAGGGGGTATGGTGGCATGGCTAGTATAAATAATTAGCACAGATGTAATAACCAGGGAGTGTGGTGGCACAGCTGGTATAAATAATTGGTATAGTTATAATTAGTAGGGGGTCCTGGGGTAGAGCTGGTGTATATATAATTGCTATATGTATGTTTAGCAGGTGGTATGGGGCATAGTAGGCATATATAATTGGTAATGATATAATTACCAGGGGGTATGGTGGGCGCTGCTGGTATTCATAATTGGCAAAGAAAAAATAGCAGGGGGTATGGGGTACAGTTGGTATATATAATTGGTATAGATATAATTAGCACTGGGTAATGGGGGTACAGCTGGTATATGTGATTGGTATAGATATAATTACCAGAGGGCATGAGGGCACAGCTAGTATAAAACTGGTGCAGACAGAACTAGCAGGGGGTATGGGGGCATAGCTGATATATGTAATTTTTATAGCTATATAGTTATTAGGGGGTAGGAGCACAGCTGGTATATATAATTGGCACAGATATAATTAGCAGGGAGTATGGGGGCACAGCTGGTATATAAAATTGGTATAGGTATAATTAGCAGGGGTACTGGGGGCAGACCTGGTATATATAATGGGTATAGATATAATTAGCAGGGGGTAAGGGGCACTGCTGATATATAAAAGTTACTATAAATATAATTAGCATGGGTATGGGGGTACAGGCAGTATATAACATTGGTACAGATGTAATTAGTAAGTGGTATGGTGGCACAGCTGGTATATATAATTGATATAGATGACATTTGAGGGGTATGAGGGCACAGCTATAATTGGTATAGATATAATGAGCAGGGGTTATGGGATTAGCACTGTTATATATAACTGGTGGATTTAATTAGCAGGGGGTATGGACACATCTAAATTGGTATAGATATAATTAGCAAGGGGTCTGGAGGCACAGCTGGTATATATAATTAGTATAGCTACAATGAGAAGGGTGCATGGGGGCAAAGCTGATTTTATATATATATATATATATATATATATATATATATATATATATATATATATATATATATATATATATATATATATATATATATGGTTTGGGGTTTCCTGCTGGTTTATATATTTGGTATAGATATAATTAGCAGGGGGAGTGGGGGGCTTCGGCTGGCATATATAAGCAAGTTAGCAGGGGATTTGGGGGGCCCAACCGGTTTATATAATTGGTATAGATATAATTAGCAGAGTGCCCATGTGGTATGTATAATTGGTATAGATATAATTAGTAAGGGGTAACGGAGGCAAAGCTGATATACATAATTGGTACAGATATAATTACCAGGGGGTGTGATGGCACAGTTGGTATATATAATTGGTATAGATATAATTACCAGGGGATGTGACGGCACAGCTGGTATATATAATTGGTACAGATATAATTAGCTGGGGATGTGGGGGCACAGCTGCTATATATACTTGATATAGATATAGTTAGCAGGGATATAGGGGCCACAGTTGGTATATATAATTGGTACAGATATAATCAGCAGGTGTATGAGGGCACTGATTGTGTATATATATATATATATATATATATATATATATATATATATATATATGTATGGTATATGTGTAATTAGCAGTGGTATTGGGACACAGCTGTTATATAATTGGTATAAATGTAGTAAGCAGGGGGTATCAGGGCATAAGGAATATGGGGGCACACCCACTATACATAATTAATACAGGTGTAATAAGTGGGCATATGGGGGCACAACAGGGATAAGTAATTGGTACAGATATAATAAGAAGGGGTATGGGGGCACAGCTGATACATATAAGTGATATAAATATAATTTGAGAGGTATGGGGGCACAGCTGCTACATATACTTCATGTAGATATAATTTGAGGGGGTATGGGGCACAGCTATAATTGGTATACAGTAGATACAATTTGCAGGGGGCATGGGTTTCGTGCTGGTATACATATAATTGGTATAGATATAATTAGCAGGGATATGGCATCTCAGATAAATTGGTATATATATATATATATATATATATATATATATATATATATATATGTGTGTGTGTGTGTGTGTGTGTGTGTGTGTGTGTGTGTGTGTGTGTGTGTGTATATATATATATATATATATATATATATATATATATATATATATATATACATACATATAAAATTAGCAGGGGCATGGGGGCCACAGCTATAATTGGCATAGATATTGCTAGTTGGAGGATGGGGTGCACAGCTGGTATATATAATTGGTATAGATCAATTTAGCAGGGAATATAGGGCACAGCTGGTGTATTTAATCGGTACACGTATAATTAGCAGGATTCTGGAGATAGACCTGGTTTATATAATTAGTATGCAGCATGGTGTATGAGGGCACAGCTTGTATATATAATTGGCATAGATATAATTACCAGAGGGTATTGGGGTCCCAGCTGGTTTATATATCTGGTATAGATATAATTAGCAGGAGGGATGGGGGTCTCAGCTGGAATACATGGTTAGCATATAGATATAGTTATCACGTTATCAGGGGGTTTGTGGGGCCCAGCTGATGTATTTAATTGGTATGGATGTAATAAGCAGGGGGCCCAACTGGTATCAATAATTGGTATAAATGTAATTAGCAGGGGGTATGTGGGCAGAGCTGGTGTACATAATTAGAAAGGGGTGTCTAGGGAACAGCTGGTATATATAATTAGTAAACATAATTAGCTGTGGCTAACAGCTGGTATACATAATTGGTATAGACATAATTAGCAGGGGGTATTGGGCCCTACTGGCAGGTGTATGAGAGCACAGATTGTATGAGTTTTATGAAAGGTTGGACAATAAGGAGGGAGAAAAGTACCTGTACCAATTGGCTATACAGAGGGACCGAGCTAGGAAAGATGTGCAGCAGGTAAAGGTGATAAAGGATAATGAAGGAAACATACTCACAAGTGAGGAGAGTGTGTTGAGATGGAAAGAGTACTTTGAGGGGTTGATGAATGAAGAGAATGAGAGGGAGAGAAGGTTGGATGATGTGGGGATACTGAATCATGAAGTGCAATGGATTAGCAAGGAGGGAGCAAGGATAGCTATGAAGAGGATGAAGAATGGAAAGGCTGTTGGTCCAGATGACATACCTGTAAGCATGGAGGTATTTAGGTGAAATGGCAGTGGAGTTTTTAACCAGATTGTTTAATGAAATTTTGGAAAGTGAGAGGATGCCTGAGGAATGGAGAAAAAGTGTTTTGGTACCGATTTTTAAGAATAAGGGTGATGTGCAGAGCTGTAGTAACTACAGAGGGATTAAACTGATCAGTCACAGCATGAAGTTATGGGAAAGAGTAGTGGAAGCTAGGTTAAGAAGGGACGTGATGATTAGTGATCAGCAGTATGGTTTCATGCCAGGAAAGAGCACTACAGATGTGATGTTTGCTCTGAGAGTGTTGATAGAGAAGTACAGAGAAGGTCAGAAGGAGTTGCATTATGTTTTTGCAGACTTAGAGAAAGCATATGACAGGGTGCCTAGAGAGGAGTTGTGGTGTTGTATGAGGAAGTCGGGAGTGTCAGAGAAGTATGTAAGAGTGGTACAGGATATATACAAGGGTAGTATGACAGCGGTGAGGTCTGCGGTGGGAGTGACGGATGCGTTTAAGGTGGAGGTGGGATTACATCAAGGATCAGCTCTGAGCCCTTCCTTATTTGCAATGGTGATGAACAGGTTGACAGACGAGATCAGACAGGAGTCCCTGTGGACTATGATGTTTGCAGATGACATTGTGATCTGTAGTGAGAGTAGGGAACAGGTGGAGGAGACCCTGGAGAGATGGAGATATGCTGTAGAGTGAAGAGGAATGAAGGTCAGCATGACTAAGACAGAATATATGTGTGTGAATGAGAGGGAGAATAGAGGAATGGTGAGGATGCAAGGAGTGGAGGTGGCGAAGGTGGATGAGTTTAAATACTTGGGATCAATAGTTCAGAGTAATGGTGAGTGTGGAAGAGAGGTGAAGAAGAGAGTACAGGCAGGATGGAGTGGGTGTAGACGAGTGCCACGAGAGATTTGTGACAGACAAGTACCAGTAAGAGTGAAAGGGAAGGTTTACAAGAGGGTAGTGAGACCAGCTATGTTATATGGGTTGGAGACAGCGGCATTGACAAAAAGGCAGGAGTTAGAGCTGGATGTGGCAGAGTTAAAGATGTTAAGATTTGCATTGGGTGTGACGAGGGTGGACAGGATTAGGAATAAGTATATTAGAGGGTCAGCCCTGGTTGAAAGATTTGGTGACAAAGCCAGAGAGGCAAGATTACATTGGTTTGGACATGTTCTGAGGAAGGATGCTGAGTATATTGGGAAAAAAGATGCTAAGGATGAAGCCACCAGGTAACAGGAAAAGAGGAAGGCCTAAGATAAGGTTTATGGATGTGGTGAGAGAGGACATGCAGGTGGTTGGTGTGACAGAGCAAGATGCAGAGGACAGGAAGAAATGGAAACAGATGATCCACTGTGGCGACCCCTAATGGGAACAGCCGAAAGATGATGATGATGATATATATATATATATATATATATATATATATATAAATTAGCAGTGGTATGGGGGCACAGCTGTTTTATATAATTGGTATAAATGTAATTAGCAGGAGGTATCAGGGCATAAGGAATATGGGGGCACACCCACTATGCATAATTAGTACAGGTGTAATAAGTGGGCATATGGAGGCACAACAGGGATAAGTAATTGGTACAGATATAATAAGAAGGGGTGTGGGGGCTCAACTGATACACATTGATATAAATATAATTTGAGGGGGTATGGGAGCACAGCAGATACATATACTTCATGTAGATATAATTTGAGGGGGTATGGGGCACAGCTATAATTGGTATACAGTAGATACAATTTGCAGGGGGCATGGGTTTAGTGCTGGTATACATATAATTGGTATAGATATAATTAGCAGGGATATGGCAGCACAGATAAATTGGTATAGATATAATTAGCAGGGGTACGGGACCCACAGCTATAATTGACATAGATATTGCTAGCTGGAGAATGGGGTGCACAGCTAGTATATATAATTGGTGTAGATCAATTTAGCAGGGAATATAGGGCACAGCTGGTGTATTTAATTGGTAAACATATAATTAGCAGGGTTCTGGAGTCAAACATGGTTTATATAATTGGTATAGAGCATGGTGTATGGGGGCACAGCTGGTATATATAATTGGTATAGATATAATTTCCAGGGGGTATGGGGGTCCCAACTGGTTTATATACTTGGTATAGATATAATTAGCAAGGGGAGATGGGGGTCTCAGCTGGAATACATACTTAGCATATAGATATAGTTATCAAGTTATTAAGGGGGTTTGTGGGGCCCGGCTGATGTATTTATTTGGTATGGAAGTAATAAGCAGGGGGCCCAACTGGCATCAATAATTGGTATAAATATAATTAGCAGGGAGTATGAGGGCACAGCTGGTATACATAATTGGTATAGATATAATTAGAAAGGGGTGCCTAGGGAACAGCTGGTATATATAATTAGTAAACATAAAATTAGCCATGGCTATGGGGTAACAGCTGGTATACATAATTGGCATAGATATAATTAGCAGGGGGTATGGGGCCCTATTGGTACATATAGTGGGTATAGGTGTAATTAGCCAGGCGGGCACAGCTAGTATGTATAATTGGTATAGATATCATTAGTAGGGTGTATGCAGGATCAGCTGGTATATATAATTGGTATTGATATTATTAGCATGGGGTATGGGGGGGGCACAGCTGGCATTAATTGTTATAGATATAATTAGCAGGGGGTATGAGGGCAGAGCTGGTATATATAATTGGTATAGATATAATTAGAAAGTGGTGTCTAGGGAACAGCTGGTATATATAGGGTTACCATATTTGGTTATACGAAAAAGTGGAAAAAAATATGTGCTGGTATTATACCAACGCATATTTTTTCGTCCTCTTTTAGGGTTGCCAGATTCTTGACTGGCCAGGTCTGGACAAAAGGTCTTTCACACTAGGTGAAGACTGAAGACCAAAAAAAAAAGTCTTTAGTCTTTAATGCTGAACATCGCAGTTCCACATTAAAGGCAAATAGCTCCGTGTTTGGCGATTTTTGATTGGACCATATGCCAGTATACAAGCCAATGAAAAACTTGTACAGCAGACCCTCTTCTGTTCAATGGGGAATACCAAGGAGTTCCGCATTGAACATAGATCCTTTTTGCAATTTTTTGATTGGCTGGTATACCAGTATATGGGCCAGTAAAAAAACAAAAAAACAAAAAAACAAAGCGGAGGCTGTTTTGCAGGGACTGAACTGGCAGTGCAGGACTCAGGATCAGACTGCCAATCCCGGGACAATCCCGCTGAAATAGGGATGTCTGTTTTTGAAAATTTTGTGATTTGTCCAGGTTTTTACAAATCGCAGAATTTTCAAAAAACACCCGGATGCCCGGACAGGAGCCCAGAAAGAGGACGTGCCCGGGGAAACCCAGATGTATGGTAACCCTAGGTATATATAATTAGTAAACATATAATTAGCCGTGGCTATGGGGTAACAGCTGATATACATAATTGGTATAGACATAATTAGCAGGGGGTATGGGGCCTGTCTGATACATACACTGGGTATAGATGTAATTAGACAGGCAGGCACAGCTAGTAGATATAATTGGTATAGATATCATTAACAGGGTGTATGGGGGATCAGCTGGTATATATAATTGGTATTGATATTATTAGCATGGGGTATGGGGGCACAGCTGGTATACATAAATGGTATAGATATAATTAGCAGGGTGTATGGGGTCACACCTGCTATTCATAACTGGTATTGATATAATTAGCAGGAAGTATGGAGGCATGGCTGGTATACATAACTGGTATAGATATAATTAAGAGAGGGTACGGTGGAACAGCTGGTATGCATAATTGGTAGAGATATAACTATCAAGGAGTATGGGGGCCATGCTGGTATATATACTTGGTATAGGTATAATTAGCAGGAGGTCTAGGGACACAGCTGGTATATATAATTAGTAAAGATATAATTAGCATAGGGTATGGGGGCCCAGTTGGTATACACAACTGGGATAGATATAATTAGCAGGGGGTATGGGGCACAGCTGGTATATATAATTGGTATATATATAATTAGCATATTTATTTATTTATTTTATTTATTTTATTTTACATGTGTTGACTGGGCTAGTCTAACTGGATATATGTCCATTTTCAGTAGAGGCCCGGGGAGAAAAGCTCCAAGCATGAACAATAACAAAGTTAACAATATATAACAAAGACATGTATAATAACAGCACAGAGGTACAATTGGATAAAGAAAAAACATAGTAGTAAAAATATTGACTATAGACATTATGTTAAAAGATTAAACTAAATAAAAAATAACAAGTCCACTAAACACAAGTTGGGTATGAGCAAACAGAGTCAGATCCTTACATGTTATCCTATTACTATGAGAAAAAAAGAGAAATAAGTAGATTTGGAGGTGTAGGTTAGGGGAGAGGGGAAGGGGTATGAGCAGGAGGGGGAAAAATTATCAGTCTGGGTTAGCACAAGGACAAAGCCACTGAGTTTTAAGATGTTCTTTAATATGTTTTTTGAATAGAGAAGTAGAAGCTAGGGTAGAAAGTTCAGGAGGGAGCTGATTCCAGTTTTTACCTATAGTGTTTGAGAAAAGTGAGTCACCAGCTTTGTTGTTAGATTTAACCGAGGAGACCAGGAGTTTATTAGCAGAACTTAGTGTAGCTAGATTTTTATATGGTGAAATCAGATTAGTGAGGATAGGGGTGTTATTGGGGTGGTATAGGATCTTTTGAGTGATAAGTAACTGTTGACAGAGAATGTGGTTCTGCAATTCTAGCCATCCTAGTTGTTTGAGGTTAAGGCAATGGTGAGTTTGAAATGGAGAGCTTGTGATAAATCTAGCTATGCTATTATAACAGGTAGAAAGTTTCGAGATATTATTTTTAGATAGATTTGTATATATAGCAGAGGCATAGAAAAGGGTAGACATGGGCAATAGTTTTCCTGGCTGTGGGGATAAGGAAGGGTTTAATTCTATAGAGAGTTCCAAGTTTTTTGTTAACAGACTTTATGGTGGAGTTAATATGGTCATCATAGTTAAGACGGTTATCAATTGTAACACCTAGTAGGCGGGTGGTAGTATCTGGGGTTATGTTTGTAGCATTGTTAGAGGTAATAGAGAAGAATGGAGTGGGTGATTTATGAGATGGAGTAAAAAGCAGTAGTTTTGTTTTTTTGGGATTAAGCAGGAGGCAATGTTGCATAAACCAGTTTTCTACATTTTGGAAAACAGTTTGGGTTAGGGACTGGAGGGAGGCTATGTTCTTAGCAGTACAGATTAAGGTTGAGTCATCTGCATATTGAATGCAGGTGGCTTGAGGTATGTTCATATGGTGGTTGTTAATAAATATGGAAAAAAGAAGGGGACCTAAGATAGAGCCTTGTGGGACTCCAATATTTACTGGAAGTAATGAAGACAGTTTGTTGTCCCAAAGTACTGCTTGCTGTCTGTTTAGAAGATAACAACTAAACCATTGTAATGCTAGTGGATCAAGAGAATGATACTTTAGTTTATGTAGAAGTAAGTTATGGTTAACCATATCAAAGGCTTTTGACAGGTCTATAAATAGCTCAGAGGAAAAGGAGTTAATGTTACGATTTTTATTTATAGAGTCAGTGAAGGATAGAAGGGCAGTTGTGCTGTGGAATGGTCTAAAGCCATGTTGGCAGTTGGCTAGTAGATTATTTTGTAGTAAGTGGTTGAGTAGTTGTTTGTGAATAAATTTTTCCATTATCTTAGCTAATGGGGAGAGTAAGGCAATAGGTCTATAGTTAGGAAGCTCTATAGAAGATCCACCTTTATGTAGAGGGATGATGTCGGATACTTTCCATATGGTAGGGATTTTACCTTCAGAGATAGGTCTGTTAATAAGGCTAGATATGGGGTAGTCTATAGCTTTTGCTGCAATTTGTAGGTATTCAGATGGGAGACGTTCGGCAGAAGGGGTGCAAGGTTTCAGTTTTTTAAGTAGCTTGTAGATAAGAGATGTAGGAACAGGGTGTATATAAAAGGTAGGAAATAAGTCTTGGAGA
This sequence comes from Protopterus annectens, assembly GCF_019279795.1. NCBI lineage: Eukaryota > Metazoa > Chordata > Ceratodontiformes > Protopteridae > Protopterus > Protopterus annectens. The sequence continues at coordinate 1,631,852,241 of NC_056743.1, read as the reverse complement.
TATTAGGTGGGAAGGCAGTAGTAGGAGGTAGGGAATTGACTAGGGATTGAATGGCTTCTGTAAAGTAGTTATTAAAGGCATCAGGGATCAGGTTGGGATTATTATGGTTGAAACCTAATGGGGCAAGGGTAGTAGAGTGTCCTGGCTGAAGAAGTTTGTTTATCCCTGACCAAAATTTTTGTGGAGTTTGTTGAGTGGATTGCTGGAGGTGAAGGTAGAAGTCTTTTTTGTCTCTAAGAGTGTCCTTCTTGGTGGTATTTCTTAATTGTTTAAAGAGTAGGTGATCAGATGGGCATTTGGTAGCCCTCCATTTAGCCCATATTTTGTTTCTAAGGAGCATTTTTGCTTAGTTTGTTTAGTAAGCCATGGGGCAGATTTGGTTCTTATTCTGGTGGAGTGGTAAGGTGCGTGGTAGTCTAGTATTTGAAGAAAGTTAGTGTTGAAGTAGGTCACAGCCTCATCAAGTTCAAGATGGGTCAGTGGTGACCAGTCACATGCTTGCAATTCATTAAGGAAACTATCTGGGTTAAAGAATTTTTTTGAGCAGGAAGTCTTGAGTTTATGAGCAGTTGGGATATAAAGTTTGTGTCTGATTATGTAAGTGAGCATATGGTCACTGATATTGTCGGGAAGGGTTCCTGGAGTAAAATTGCTAGGGTGGTTATTAATAAGGATCCAGTCAAGAGTAGATTCTTTCCTGTTAGGTTTGTGGATTCTAGTAGGAGTGATTATTAGTTGAGCGAATCCACAGAGATTTAAGTGGTTAGTAGGGTTCAGGGAATTGCAGGTAAGCCAGTCTATGTTGAAGTCACCCAGTACAATGGTCTCCTGTGATAGTTGGGTAGAAAGGTAATTAAGTAAGTTTTCAAGAGTAGTAGTATTTTTACCAGGGGGAAGATACATACAAATTAGGTAGATAGATTTGGAGTTGTTTATTTGGAGTTTAGTAGACAACATTTCAGATTTGGTGCCTAATGATGGTAGTTCATTAAAGAGGGAAATCTGGAGATTAGATTTATAGAGAATGGCTATGTCTCCACCTTTTTTGGTTTTGCGGTCATATCTAAGGATATTATAACCTGGAGGGGTAATTTCCTCGTCTAGGGTAGTAGGTTTTAGCCAGGTTTCTGTAAGACATAGAATATCAAATGAGTGTAAATCCAGGAGTGTGTGCAGGTGGGAAATTTTATTGTTGATACTTCTAATATTAAGGTGGGCTATCAGAATGGAATTAGGTGCTTTAGCTAGTATAGAATGTTTAGGTAAAGTTACATTATCAAGGCTATTGCTATTGTCATTGTTGGGGCCAGGGTTTGGATGAATATCTCTGTCTAAGTAGAGGAGATGTTGGAGATAATGTGGGAATTTAAAGATTTTGTGGGAATTGTTAAGAATTTTTTTGATAGTGAAGTAGGTCACATGAGTTGTTCTGTGATATTTTGGTAGTATATAATTTGAGGTAGAGGTGATGTTACTGTGGTTAAGGGTGTAGATGAAAGAAGATGGTAAAGTTTGTTGGAAATTATGGTTTTGTTCAGGTAGAGTAAGATTTTCAAAGAAGGTGAGAGAATAAGGTATGGTCAGTGAGGCTATTGTGGTAGTTAAGAGTAACATGTGTGTGAAATTAGTTGTGAGAGTTGGGGCCATGGTGGTGAGTAGATATCAGGTGAGTTTAGCTTGTGTGAGTTGGTGAGGTAGAAAAATAGATGAGGTTTTTTTAGGAGAATGAGGGGGGTTTATAATATACAAGAAAGAAATTAATGGAGGTTGAAAAGGAGATGGAATGGGAGGTAGTTAGGGTAGAGGATGGTTAGGATAGGTAAGATAGGAGTAGTTCACATGAGTAGTAATGTGAATTAATTAGATAAGAAAGAGATAGGAGAGTGGCTTAGTGATGTGGAGCTGTGTGATTGGTTGAGACAAAAAGGGGAGTGTTTAGTGAGGTATAAGTCTAGGACTACTGGGGGGTGGGTGGGAATTGGGGGTAGGATAGGGGGGCGGAGTGAGCCCGCAGGGTGAGTGAAGCAGGGCAGACCCAGGTAAGGTGAAAGCAGTGAGAAGAAACAATCAGTAAGGTGGAAGGTGAGAACAGGAGACAGTAAGCCAAAAGGCAGATGTTCTGAGTCTAAGGAAGGGGGAAGTAGAATAGAGGGGAAACCTGGGAGAGTAAGGGTTAACCTAGGAGTAGTAGAGGTGGAGAGGAGGGCTAGGTAAAGGGTTTATAAGGACTATGGAAGGAGATAGGTTCAAGGTATAAAGGACTATGGAAGAAGATGGTAAAGGAGAAGAGTGCAACAAGCGTGAAAGGTTTAATGTAGGAGGCAGGAAGAGAAATAAAGTGGGATTAGAGGTGGGTAAAGACTGCCATCTAGTGGCCAAAGCCTGTAAGTGCCTTGTAAAGAGATCACAGCAGTTGGATAAAAATAAAAAGAAAAGTAATGGAGAATGGAGAGGTTAGAGGGGTACTACAATACAGGTTGGGGGCTGCAGTATCATAGAGACAGATAGTGGAGAGCAACAGTAGTAAAGAACAGGGGGGGGTATGGCTGCTGCCAGATATGGCAGTTTAACTAGTATGCCTAGGCGGTATAGTGGTCTAGCATATACATAAAGTACTTAAAAGAAAAACAAAAATTAATTTAATTTGTAACATACAATATTAGTTGCTGTGGCTTTTAGTCCAAGGGCGTTTAGATTACCCAGGTAAGGAAATACCCAGGCAGGTTTAGGTAGGTGGATTTAGCTGGTCTTTGGAGTCCAATAGGGCACAACCAGAAGTGGAAAAGGTGAGTATAAAAGCTGTGAGCAGCTGGAGAAAAATAAAATAAAGGGAGAAGAAGGTTAAAATTAACACTAGGCAAAGCAAGAGAGACGTTTCTTTAGCAATACAGATTTAACAGAACTAAATAACTTGGTCAAAAATAAATCATATGCACCAGGAGTAGACATCATCAATTAATAGGTCAAAAGCTCATTGTTCAAATAATAAACATCAGCAACAGGATTAAAAAACAACAACGCATAGGTCGGAAACACAGAGCAATCACCTAAATTAGAAAATAACTTGACTATCTGTAAGACAGCAGCTGTAGTTGGCTATCAAATTAGGACAACAACAATGAATAGTATTAAATACAAGCTAGAAACAGAGTTGTTAACTAAAAGTGGATCCATTACAACTTGAACGTGGTAGCCAGTAGTAAGAGACAAGTACAAAACAAGTAGCTATCTTTAGCAGTTACAGACAACTCTTTTAAAGTAGATTTAGGTGAACAGTGATAAAAATGTTTTAGCTCTTTTACAGCATTGTGTAAATAATGCAACTAAAAATATCAATCACGCTACTACTATTCCAGGTCACAGGGTAGCAGTATGGCTTCAGCAGAGGCCAATGTTCGTATTTTACTTTCTTAATTAGTTTATAGAGCCAGAACCTGCACCAAATTCTAATAATATGAACTACACAGGGATCTCAGTTCAACCTTGTTTATTGTAGTCTCAGATATCTGGGAAAATCAAATTATTTAGCATCCAGGTAAGTTAGTTATATTGTAGTAGTGTTTTAATTAATAAGGGCGGAAAATGTACAAGTGTACTTAAAGTTGAATCATACTAGGGAGTGCCATGTGCGTCGTTGTGATCGGCGAAGTCAACTTGCCTGTCAAACAAAAGACTTATAGTAAAACGCAACTCCTATAGCTAGCGTCTTAAAAAGAAGGCCTCCAGTTAATTACAGGTCGATAAAATCACAGCGGAATGCAGACGCTTAGATGCTAAGTGGTGCTGTATATCCTAGATATTAGGAAGTAGCCACAATACCAGAGGAATAGCACATGTATTATCATGTATCTAGTACGTGAGCAGCAGAGACCCAGATAAATAATCGAACTAGCAGCTGCAGCAGTGTTGTAGGACAGTCGCTAATCAGTACCAAAACAATATAAGCTATTGTAGATATACCGCTATGTATCTAAGCTTAAAAATAATGTCGTAGGACAGTCGCTTAACAGTAGAAAACCATTATAAGCTATTGTAGGACAGTCGCTTAACAGTAGAAAACCATTATAAGCTATTGTAGATATACAGCTATGTAGCTAAGATTAAAATTAAGGATAAGCAACTGCACTACAGAGGTAGTCACCCACGCTACTATTGAAATCAGCTCAGGGGTCCTGTGGAAGCATTTTACTGGTTCCTGGTATAGCAATGCAGTGGTTAAGGAGCCGCGGTAAAGGCAGCAGGTAGGTGAGGTACACAGAGTTTAAGTTCCATGAAACTACAAAAAAGCAGAGTGAAAAGGTGCAATAAAAGCTGGTGGCTACAGCAAGATAATGAGACTTAAACAGGCAATGCAATAAAATCACATGAAAACATGTATCAACAACAAAAAGCACACTTACATTGGTATACAGATGTAGACGCCAGGGATCGCTCAGCAGCCACGTGCAGAGTGGGGGATTAAAGATGGCGCCTCTAGGGAGCTAGTCCCATATAATAGTTCAGGCATGGATGTGGTAAGCTGGGGGGGAGGAGCAAAGTAAGTAAAAAGCAGACTGGAGACCGGAAGACTAGGGAAAGGTGGAGGTGCTGGATGGTAAGGGAGAACAATACCAAAGTAGGGTAGGGCAATGGAGTTGAAGGCGAGGGTGAAAGGGAGGGGGAGGGAGGTTGAGATACACAGGGGAAAGTCTTACAATGTTGGGAAACTGTAAAGGTTTAGAGGAGAAGGAAAAATATGGTGTGCGGTACAGCTGATATCTATAATTGCTATAGATATAATTAGCAGGGGTATGGGGGAACAGCTGGTATATATAATTGATATAGATATAATTAGCAGGGGGTATGGCCACAGCTGATATATGCATATTTGGATTAGATATAAGAAGGAGTGGGTATGGAGCACACCTGGTACACATAACTTATATAGATATAATTAGCAATGGGTGTGGATGGTACAGCTAGTATATGTACTGGCATAGATACAATTAACATGGGGTATGGAGGCAGAGTAAGTATACATAATTGGGATAAATAAAATTAGCAGGGAGTATGAGGGATCTGGTGGGGTATATACTTGGTATAGATATAATTAGCAGGATGAATGGGGCGCAGCTGCTATATATACTTGCTAAAGATATAATTAGAAAGGAGTATTGGGGCACAGATCGTATATATAATTAGAATAGATATAATTAGCAGGAGGTATGGGAGCACAGCCATTTATATCAAATTAGTATAGATATAATTCAAGGGGGTATGGGGGCACAGCTGGTATATATAATTAGTACAGATATAATTTGTGGGGGGTATGGGGCATAGCTGCTATATGTAATTGGTACAGATATAATTAGCATAGGGTATGGTGTCATACCTTCTATACATAATTAGTATAGATAACATTAGCAGGGGGTATGGGAGCACAGCTGGCATTTCTACTTGGTATAGATACAATTAGCAGAGCTTTTGGGAGTACAGTTGGTATATAAAATTGGTGTAGATATAATTAGAAGGGGGGCTGGTGGCACAGCTGGTATATATAACTGGTATAAATATAATCATCAGAGTGTGTGGGGGAACAGCTACTATATATACTTGTATAGATATAATTAGCAGGGAGTATGGGGACAAAGTTAGTATACATAGTTGGTATCGATATAATTAACAGGGGTTTAGGGGTACAGCTGGTATACACAATTGGAAAAGCTATATTTAGCATGGGGTATGTGGGCAAAGGTGGTATATATAATTGTATATATTTAATCAGTAGGTGGATATGGGGGCACAGTTGGTATACATAATTGGTATGGGGGTCCCTGTTGGTATATATACTTGGTATATATTAAATTAGCAGTGGAGCACAGCTGGCATATATACTGACTGTATATATATATATATATATATATATATATATATATATATATATATATATATATATATATGGGGTCACAGCTGGTATAAATAATTAGTATAGATATAATTAGCAGGGGAATGGGGCAAACTGGTATTTATAAATTGTATATATATAATTAGCAGGAGGTTTAGGGACACAACAGTTATGTATAAATGTTATACATATAATTAGCAAAGAGTTTGGGGCACAGCTGGTGTATATAATTGTTACAGATAATACTAGCAGGGGTATAGGGAACAGCTGGTGCATCTAATTGGGCTAGATAATAGGTATGGGGGCACAGCTGGTATATATAATTAGTATGTGTAGATATAATTAGCATGGGGTATAGGTTCAGAGGAGGTACTGTATATATAATTAGTACAGATATAATTAACAGGGGGTATGGGGGATCTGTTAGTGTACATAACTGGAATATGTATTATTAGCTGGTGTATATGGGCATAGCTGGTATATATAATTGGTATAGATATAATTACCCAAATGTATGGGGGCACAGATGGTATAAATAATTATTATAGATATTGGCAGAGGGTATGGGGAAACAGCTGGTACATATAATTGGGATAGATATTAGTTGGTATGATTATACAGCTGGTATATACAATTGGTTTAGATATAATTAGCTGGAGGTATGCAGTGTGCAGTTGGTACACATAATTAGTATAGACATAATTAGCAGGGTACAGGGCACAGCTGGTATACAATTGGTATAGATATAATTAGCAAGGGGTATTGGGAACAGATGTTACACATAATTTATTTAGCGATAGATAGCAGGGGGTATGGGGGCACAGCAGGTATTCATCCTTGGTATAGATATAATTAGCAGGTGGTATGGGGCCCTGCTGGTGTACATAATTAGAATATGTATTCAGTTATGTATGTATCTTCACTGTACTTCTTTTTATATTGTATTTTGTATATTTCTTGGAGCTTTTCTCCCCAGGCCTCTACTGAAAATGGACATGTATCCAGTTAGACTAGCCCGGTAAACAAATGTAAAATAAATAAAAATAAAATTTTGAGCTGGGTGTATATGGGCATAGCTGGTATATATAATTGGTACAGATATAATTAGCAGGGGGTATGGGGGCTCTGCTATTGTACATAACTGGAATATGTATTATTAGCTGGTGTATATGGGCATAGCTGGTATATATAATTGGTATAGATATAATTAGCAGGGGATATGCGGGACAAAGCTGGTATTTTTAACTGGTATAGATGTAATTAGCAGAATGTTTGGTGACACACAGCTGGTATACATAACTGGCAGAGGCATAATAAGTAAAGCATGTATATATAATTGGTATAGATATAATCAGCAGTTGTATGAGGGCACAAGTGGTATATGTAACTGGTAAAGATGTAATTAGCAGTGGTATGGGGCACAGCTGTATATATAATAGGTATAAATGTAATTAGCAGGGGATATCAGGGCACAGAGAATATGTGGGCACACCTAGTATAAATTATTGGTACAGGTGTAATAAGTGGGCGTATGGGGCACAACAAGCATAAGTAATTGGTATAGATATAATCAGCAGGGGTATGGGGGCACAGCTGATACATATACTTGATACAGATATAATTTGAGGGGGTATGGTGCACAACTATAATTGGTATAGGTACGATTTGCAGGGGGTATGAGTTTAGTGCTTGTATACATAAGACTGATATAGATATAATTAGCAGGGGTATGGCGGCACAGAGAAATTGGTACAGATATAATTAGCAGGGTTATATGGGCCAGAGCTATAACTGGCATATATATATATATATATATATATATATATATAGTTAGCAGGAGAATGGGGTGCATAGCTGGTATATATAACTGGTATAGATATATTTAGCAGGGATATGGGGCACAGTTGGTGTATACAATCGATATACATATAATTAGCAGGGTTCTGGAGGCAAACCTGGTTTATGTAATTGGTATAGAGCATGGTGTATGGGGGCACAGCTGGTATACATAATTGGTATATATATAATAACTGGGGGGGTATGTGGATCCCAGCTGGTTTATATATTTGGTATAGATATAATTAGCAGGGTTGATGGGGGTCTCAGCTGCAATATATAATTAGCATATAGATATAGTTATCAAGTTAGCAGGGGGTTTGTGTAGCCTAGATGATTTATTTAACTGGTACAGATGTAATTAGTACTGGGCGTGCCTGGTACATATAATTGGTATAGATATAATTTGCAGGGGGTATGAGGGCAGAGCTGGTATATATAATTGCAGTAGATATAACTAGCAGGGGGGTATGGGCCATAGCTGGTGCACATAACTGATACAGATATAATTTGAGGAGGTATGGGAACGCAGCTATGATTGGTGTAGATATAATTAGCAGGGTTATACAGTTAGTGCTGATATTTATAATTGGTAGATATAATTATCAGGGGTATGGAACACAGCTAAATTGCTAGACATAATTGGCAGGTTGTATGAGCTACACAGCTGGTATATATACATAAGTGGTGTAGATATAACTAGCAGAGGATATAGGGGTCACAGCTATAACTGGTATAGCTATAGTTAGCAGGGGAATGGACTGCACAGCTGGTGTGTGTGTGTATGTGTGTGTGTGTGTGTGTGTGTATATATCTATATATATATATCTATATATATATATATATATATATATATATATATATATATATATGTGTGTGTGTGTGTGTGTGTGTGTGTGTGTGTGTGTGTATGTGTATATATATATATATATATATATATATATATATGTGTGTGTCTGTATATATATGTATGCCTACCTATGAACCTATATGGGAGATAGGAAATTCACCCCGGGGATCACTTCTGTGGCTCTGCTCGACAGTGGCACAGGAAAATAATTTTCTTGGGTGGCGAAAGCCAGGGTACCTTTGGCTAGGCTTATATAGGCCCTAGGGCCAATATCCTAGTACCTACCTATGAACCTACATATATATATAAAATTGCTATAGATAAAATTAGCAGAGGTATGGGGGCACAGCTGGTGTATATAGTTGGTATACATATAATTGGCAGGAGTCTGGCGGCAAAGCTGGGACATATAATTGGTATAGATATAATGAGCAGGGTGTATGGGGGCATAGCTGGAATCTATAATTGGTATACATGCAATTACCAGAGGGTATGCAGATCCCAGCTGATTTGTATTTCTGTTATAGATATAATTAGCAGAGGGGGATGGGGGCCTTAGCTGGTATATATAATTGGTATAGATATAATTAGCAGGGGCTCAGGTGGTATTTATAATTGGTATAGATATAATTAGCAAGGGGTAATGGAGGCAAAGCTGGTATAGATAATTGGTGTAGATATAATTGCCAGGGGGTATGGGGGCTCAGCTTGTATATATGAGTAGTACAGAAATAATTAACAGGTGATATGGAGGCACAACTTTTATATATAATTAGTATAGATATAACTAGAGTGGTTAAGGGGCACAGTTGGTATATATAACTAGTATGGATATAATTAGCAAGGGATAAGGTGGCTACAGCTGGTATATATAATTGCTATAGATATAATTAGCTGGGCTGTGGGGGGGGTACAGCTGGTCTATATACTTGATATAGTTATAATTAGCAGGAGTATGGGTGCACAGCTGTTACTGTATATATAATTGCAGCTGATTTACATATTTGGTATAGATATAATTAGCAGAAGTGAAGGGGGCCTCAGCTGGCATAAATAATTAATGAGTTTACTTCATAGTATAGAAAGACTACCTACTTGAAACACACATGATCGAGATGACAACAGTGAAATGGCAGTTTATCGACTTCTCACATCACCATAAGATTACTGAGGGAAAGAAGGCAGTCGGCCAATAACAAAAACAAACCAAAGCAAAACACTACAAACCCACACAAGTGGAGGTCTTTGTTCCCCACACCCCCCAATGTGGGGGGGCTGTCCCTCCCCCACCCACCTATCTAAATATACCAACTCCGGGATCGAACCATAGCGGACAAAAGAGCAAACTTGCGACTGTTGGCCAACTGCCTCCTTTCCCTCGGTAACCTGTTGGTGATGTGAGGAGTCGATGAAGTGCCATTTCACTGTTGTTCAGGGGTGGCTTGTGCTGCTGAACTGCAAGACTGCAACCCCCCCAGCTGTAAAAAAGTAAAGAAAAAGAATTAAAACAAAATAATTTGCATACTATTGTATACTTGCTGCATAGTGACATGCTGTTACTCAAACTGCACATGTGTGCAAGTTCCAGGTTTTAAAAAACACAATCCGGACTGCTGACAAACCAGTCCAGATTAAGAAGAGAGGCATCAATATACAGATGCCCAGAAGTCTATGCAGTAAAATGGAAGGGGATCAGACTGCCACATCCGCAAGGCTACTGACTGGTTCATTCTCACTGCCGGGAATGGTAGGTTGGCGGTTCCAAAGCTCCAATGGATTCTACCTGCAAGGGAGTTAGGATGGCTACTGAAATTTAGCTTGCTGCAGGGAATTAGGACGGCTACTGAAATTCAGGTTTGTTATTGTAATGTGTGTGTGTTAACTATACCTGGTGGTTAGATTTACTCAGGCTCAAACCCTGTACCTTGAGTACAAGGTAGCAAGATCCTGAATTCCCTACCTACCACCACTTATAAAAGTTGTCCAAATTTTTGCCTCATGTTTTTGTTCTGATCTGTTCTGTTCCTCATAAATTCTGTGGTTTTCTGGATTTTTGTAATCAGTGAAGGATTGAATTCACAAAATAATGACAGACATTTGAATTTCAGACTTCATATTCTTCAGAAAATACATGGTAATGCAAAATCTTTTATTCTAGCAATTGTTTTATAAGATCAATATTTGAAATGTGTCCCTATTTTTGGGGCTGTATTCCCCCATTATTGGGTTTGTCCAGGTTTTCTTTGCTATGAGGTTGAGAGCTATAGTGAGAACTGAATTCACTGAATATGTTTGGGGGCTGTATCCCCCCATTATTGGCTTTGTCTATGTGTTTTGTGCTAAGAGGTTGAGAGCTATGGTGAGAGCGGAATTCACTAAATGATAGCCATTTAAGTTTCAGTCTTCCTGTTTTTCAAGAAACAGCTAATTTTGCATAGTGGTATATTGCTGTGATGGTAGCGGACAGAGTCCTGGGTTCAAAAATTGGCAGTGAAATGCAAGCTGGTAGCCACTTTCCAAGATTATACAAGCAATATTTTAAATGTGTCCCTGGTTTTGGGCTTTTGTCCCCCCCCCCAATAAAATTTGGCTTTTTCCAGACTCCTTGTGCTGCAAAGTTGAGACAGTTGTGTCGAGTGGATTTTAGAAGGAGCTGGGAGCTTCAGGGGAAGAGAAGTTTAGTGCTGCTTATGCTGAGTCAGCTTGCATTGTTAATAGCATAACAGATTGAATACTTGCTTTTGATGCAGAAGGCTGTGGGTTCTACTCCCACAGTATGTATATGCATTGTTGATACTGTACTGTGTTGTACTTTTAAAGGGGGTGGATGCTGCAGTCCTGAGAATGCTCTCTTTGGCAGAAATACCTAGTTACTATGAATCTGTTATCAGTTTGCCATCCATTCCCTACTGCAATAATACAAGCCTATAATTTTTTAATGTAACATAGGCAATTTATTCCTCAAGGGCAATAGGCACTTTATTTGTAGATGAAACAATGAAATATTAGTTACATATCTCTTTAATGTGGAATTACAGCTTTCAATCTGATGTAAATTGTTGTAATTGGTCTATACTCCACCAGTTGCCTATAGATGAAGCTGTGAACCACCTTAATTCTACCTTTCTCTCCATCCGAGACCCACATGTACACCCATGTAAATCCAGAGCCAAACCTAAGTCAGCACCTTGGCTTACCAAAAATACTAAAATTAAAATTGCAGAAAGAAACTCAGCCTAGTCCAAATGGAGAACCACCAAATCTGTTACAGATCAGGGCAACTACAGGCAACTTAGGAATGACACAAAAAGATCCAACCTAAAAGACAAAAGGGACTAATTCCATAACCTACTAACCAAACATCAAAATCATCCACAAAAGTTTTGGGCAGTTATAAGTAAAATATTAAGACCTGGCAAAGTTACCGCTCCCACCCCAGTCCAATCTGGCAGGAACTAACACTGATAATCTACCAGGTACTTTCAATAGATACTTTACTGACACCATACTCACCCTCACCAAACAGCAAACAGACAGCTCTACAGATAGTATGGAACTAAACATTACCAGTAATAACACTACCTTTAGTCTACTAAATGCTAATAAAACCAAGCTTCTGTTGTTTTCCCCAACCCAACACTCCTCTCAGGTCAATTTTAGTATCACATCCAGCAATGGTACCATTATAGCCCCTGTTAACCACATCAAACTACTTGGGGTACTAATTAACAACAATCTGAAATTTGACCTACATGTTAATCGAACAATCAAAAATACCAATAAAAAACTGGGCTGACTCCAAAGAAACAAAGCCTACTTAAACGCATTGGCCAGAACCAGCACAGCACACACCCACCTACTCTCCTATATGCCTCACCCATTCTCACTAACCTCTCAAAAACTGAGCTAAGTAAATTAACCATCTGCTACAACCATATTGCTAGATTCGCTGTAGGATCTACCCATTGCACACATCACTGTCAAAATCTTAAAGCACTAAACTGGCTCAAGTTCCCCAATCTACTTTTCTACAATCACTTTACTATATCCCATAGAATACTTTACCAACCAGACAGAGTCCTGGGAGTACAACCCTTAATTATCCCTCACACCAGTACCAGATCACTGAGATCTAATGAAAAATGAATGTTAAAGACCTCTAAATTCTGTAATCAAGCCGGCGACTTAATATTCTCTAACTACATAGCAAAAACTTGGAATTTACTCCCTCCTGCCATAACACTTGAACCCTCTCTAAAAGGTTTAAATTTGCAGTAAAAAATTATCTCACCAATGACTGGATATGTACCTGCACTAGCCCAGGTTAATCTTCCTCAGCTTACCTTTGCTAAGTGGCTCCCATTTTTTTCTCCTCATTGCTACTGGCACTTCTACCCAGATAGCGTACTGCATTCTAATCCTTCCTTCCTAACTTATGTAAATACATCTTTTCTATTAATTTCTCCTGGAATTATATGTATGCATTGTTATCTGAACTGTTGATATTATACTGTTAATTGTATTTTGTATTTGTTAAATATAATTTGTACTTCTGGAGCTTTTTTCCCTGGGCCTCCACTGAAAATGGATACGTATTCAGTTGGACTTTCCCGGTTAACAAATGTAAAATAAATAAAAATAAATAAATTATTTTGTTGACTTTTATTTCTGGAGAGATTGTGCATATTTACTGATACTTGGTGGATTGTAGAAGTTTGAGTAGACTTTTATGATGAAAATGTTCTGAATTGGGCAATTTTGTCATTAGTGGTGAATGTATTTTGTTTCATTGTTTACTGGAAAAATGTTCAAAATAATACATTTAAAATGCCTTCTAACAACTGTACTGTATTATACAAGGAATATGATTTAATACAATCAGGAAGTTGTATCAAAGAACACATGAATGTTTCATGTGCAAGGGGCCTATGATTTGAAAACAGCCCAAAGTTAGTCTTTATCTGCCACTAGGCAGATGTATTTTCTTTGAATGTGGGTTTCAGTGCTGTTTCAATGAATGTGAGTTTCAAGGGCAGAGAAGTTTTAATGCTATGTCTATTTTCATTATGAGACTGCATTGCTTTGTTTAGCAGATGTCTATTAGTGTTTCTGCTGTAAAATGTAAAATAAAACTTTTAAATGAAATCCATATCATTGTAGAAGTAAAGCAGTATGCACATTACAGTGTTTATGGTAAATGGATTGAAATAGCTAAGTAAATGGACATTGGGATGGCTTCAGGGGTGAGGCTGCATTCAATCATGATTTTGTGAGGGGGGAAGGGCGGCAAACTCAGAGACAGCCCCAGCTGAACTATACCTCTCACCTGTCCAGATTTTTGCAGAATGAATAGATTTTTGCTTCTTATTTTTGGTTCGTTCCTCAAAATTTGTGGTTTTCTAGCAAATCATTTAGGAATGAATTCACTAAATAATGACAGACATTGGGTTTCAGACTTCATACCCTTCAGAAAAATGCATGCTAAAGCAAGACCATTTATTACTTCAACTGTCTAAGTTTATCAAAGAGCAATTTTTAGTACTGTTTGTTTGTTCCCCCAATATATTTGACCTTATTCATATTTCCTGCATTAAAAGGTTGAGAGATGTGCGGAAATAAATCTCTTTATAGAATTAGGTATATCCAAACCTCTCAACTGTCCCCAGTTTTGGCTCAAAATGTTGCTCTTCCCCTAATAATCCCTCCACAAAATGGCAATTTTGGAAGAAAGCATGGAGGGTTTACAATTAATAAACAATTGTAATCATCAGAGTTATAGATTACTTTTATTTCAAAAATGCATGTAGATTCTCTTATTTTGTCAGCTGCTCATCTTAACAGTACTAATATTAAAAAAGTGTCCCTTCTTTGACAGGTTCCCAGATGTATTGTATGACTATTTTATATTTTTGCATCACATTTTGGTCCTTTTTTCATAAAATTGTGGTTTTCTGGCAAATAAGTGGCAACTCATTAAAGATTGAATTTAGAAAATAATGACAGCCATTTGAGTTTCAGATTTCATACCCTTCAGAAAACTCATACTAATGCAAGACCATCTTTCTAAATTTATAAGAGCAATAGTTAAAAATTGTCCTTATATTTGGGCCTTTGCCCCTCTTCTATTTATGGATTTGTCCAGATGTCTTGCGCTGAGGTTGAGAGGTATGACAAATGTGTAAGGGCCATCCTGTCAGCCAGAGACATTTAAAATTGTGACATACTTGTTGTACCTCACGCCCCCAGGTAGTGACTCTGGATGTGTCCAAGCAAAAAGCAAGGAGTAGTTATGCAGTGTAAGTGTGCAGAGTATCCCCCCCATCCAAGACAGACACAAGTACTACAGTGGCTTTTCATCTGTCCTTGATTTTGCAGAATGTTCTGTTTTTTCTGTCATACTTTTATACTGTTTATTTATGCTTCTTATTCAGAAAATGCATGTTGTTGCAGTGCCTGTTGCCCTGTGTTTAAGTAGCAATGCTTTAATGGCCATCAGATAAGCTTGTCTGAGATTGTAAGATGCAGGTAAGCTTTAATAAGCATACTGTTAAAGGATTACCAACATTGAAAGCCTTTTTGTTGTTGTCATGCAGAGAATATTTGCATAACTAGATAAAGTATAAGCCTTAGGTATTGAAATGCATATGACAGTATTTGTAATAAAGGGCAGGATTACAGTATTTTCAGAAGCTCGTTACATTTGTTGGAGACTTGCAGTCATCTTTTCAGGCTTTACAAGTAAACTAAACAGAATGCCAGTCTATCATATGTGGTCCATAACCTGTGCAGTAATCCTTTAAGCAATTTATCTTGCGCTTGTTTATTGTTTGCTGCTCATTTTTTTACTTTGATCATATTTTCCCCCTTGAAGCAAGTATATAATTGTTGTCAGGCAGCAAATCTTTTCTGGATAAGAAAAAATTTACAAATGAGGGTATCAGAGAGATTGCTACTTTCAGCATGTTACTTGTACTTTTATAAAGCTGAATATAAATTATAATTAGAACTGCAGTGCAAGGAGAAGTGGTTTGATTGAGTGCTGCTTGTTTATTTATACTTGATTTTGACTGGCATTCCAGTAATGTATTTAAAAATTTTTTTCTTGCCTTACAACCTTTCTGTTTCCATCTAGATATTAAGAAAAAGCTGTCATGTAGCCAATGCATTAAAATATATTTTTCTTCTCCACTTCATTTTGTCTTGATCGGGCTCTCATAAGGACAGTTTGGCACCCAGGGCAGCATATTTAATTAAAGTCCCAGTTTTTGTGGTTTGGAGCATAGCTCCATCCTTTTCTAGTTGGCTACACCTCTTCCCATTGTCCCCACCCATTCAGCTGTCTCCTGCATCCCCCCTTTGATTTGAAGTCACCAACTGCCACTGCTGTTGTTGTCTCAATCATGTATGTTTCAAGTAAGTGGGTTTTTGATACTATGAAGTAGACCCATAATATAGTTAACAAGTTAGCAGGGGGTTTGGGGGCCCAGCTGGTATATATAAATGGTATAGATGTAATTAGCAGGCAGCCCTGGTAGTATATATAATCAGTATTGATATAATTCTTAAGGGTATGGGAGGCAAAGCTGGTATAGATAATTGGTATAGATATATTTACCAGGGGGTTTGTGGGCTCATCTGGTATATATTTCTGGTATAGATATAATTTGCAGAGAGAATGGGGGCACATCTGTGATATACAATTAGTGTAGATATAATTAGCAGGGTGTATGTGCGCCTGATCTGAAGAAGGTGTAAGAAGCCGAAAGCGCTTATCTCAGCTGGGAATTTTGTGTGTTTTTAACATTTTTATTGTGTTTCTTTGAATAAAGAGTTTTTTATCGCTGTTGACACAGTACAAGCTCGTGGTGGTGTACCTTAAAGACTTTTCTACTTTTTTGTACCATTTTGGGACACCTTTGGCAGTTGGGGGTCGATTGATTTTGTTGTTTGTTGTTATATATAATTGGTAGATGTAATTATCAGGGGGTATGGAGAGCAGATAAATGGCTAGATATAATTGGCAGGGTGTATGAGCGGCACAGCTGGTGTGTATATATATATATATATATATATATATATATATATATATATATATATATATATATATATATATATATAAAAGTACTGTAGATATAAATAGCAGGGAATATTGGGGTCAAAGCTATATCTGGAAAGGCCACAAAAATACCTCACTAAGAGGATCCTAGGCCTTAGACACGTGCCTTATACGGACAGACTCAAAAAACTCCAGCTATACTCTGTCTCTTATCGCCTACTTAGAGGCAATCTCTGCATGACCTACAAAGCCATGTCTGACCCAGAGCTGCTAGATATGCTGCACCTAAAGAAATCCAATCCTTCCATGCCACATGCTCCAGGGACCTTAACCACAATACCACAATAAGCAGAACATGCTGGAGGACAGGTTCCTAACCCAGAGACTTCCCATACTCTGGAACAACCTTCCCATTCACGTCAAGCACAACACTTCACTGGCCCTCTTTAAGAGAAATATTGATGAGTGGGTGGGCAATAGGAAGTTCACCACAGTGATCACTTCAGTGGCCTTGCTTGACAGGGGCACTGGGAACTATCTTTGGGCGGCATGATGCCAGGGAATCTTCTTGGGCTAGGCTAATAAAGGGTCCAGGGCCGTTAGCCTAGTACACACCTATGAACCTATGAACCTATAATTGGTATAGATATAGTTAGCAGGGGAATGGACTGCACAGCTGGTATATATATATATATATATATATATATATATATATATATATATATATATATATATATATATATATATATATATATATATATATAGGTTCATAGGTAGGTACTAGGCTATCGGCCCTTGGGCCTATACAAGCCCAGCCAAAAAGGTACCCTGGGTTTTTCCACCCAAGAAAATTATTTTCCTGTGCCACTGTCGAGCAGAGACACAGAAGTGATCCCTGGGGTCAATTTCCTATTTCCCATCCACTCATCAAGATTTTTCTTGAAGAGTACTAATGAGTAGCTTTGTTTGATATATATAGGTAGTTTATTCCAGAGTATGGGAAGTCTCTGGGACAGGAATCTATCCCTCCGGCATGTTCTGTTTATTGTGGTAACACAGTTTAGATCCCTAGAGTGTGTAGCTCAGAGGGATTGGGACATCTTTAAGTGGAACATGTCAAACAGCTCTGGGTTTGACATAGCTTTGTATGTTAGGCAGACATCACCTCTGAGTAGGCGATGTGCGATGGAGTAAAGCTGGAGTTTTTTAAGACGGTCTATGTAGGGCATCTGTTTGAGGCCAGTAATCCTCTTTGTGAGGTATTTCTGCGGCCTTTCCAGTTGTTGTAGATGTCTTGTGAGGTACATACCAAAAGAGGCATTGTACTCTATAATGGGTCTAATGAGTGATGAGTAGAGGGGAACAATGACCTCTTTTTTTCTGGATGTGAAACCTTTTGTGATAAGGTGTGCCACGTAGAAGGATTTCCTGACTACTTTGGCGATGTGATTATCAAAGGAGAGACCACTGTTCACCTGTGTCCCAAGGTCTCTTATCACACTTTCTGTGTTAAGTATACTACCGCCTATGTTGTAGTTCATGGGTACAGAGTTTTTACCAAAGGGGATGACAATGCACTTTTTGGCGTTGAGCTTGAGGCCATGGTTTTGACACCAGGCATCTGTCTCAATGAGGCCCTTTTGTAGGATGTCCACATCTTTAGGAGTTTTGATTATGGCTCCTAGTTTGCAGTCATCTACGAACTTCATTAGCTGAAGACCTTCTGTGTTAGCCTGTACTTCAGAGAAGTAGATATCAAACAGGAGAGTACCCAGGACTGAATCCTGTGGTACTCCACTTGTCACTGGTCTGAAGTCGGATTTGGAGTCTGCTACTTTCACAGTGTGGGTTCTGTCAGTGAGCCAGTTGGCAATCCATCTTGTGACATAGGGATTTATACCTAGTTTGGTGAGTTTATCTATGATCCGCAGTGGGGGATGGTGTCGAAAGCCTTGGCAAGATCTAGATAGGCTGTGTGAACCACCTTACCCTCATCTACGGCTTTGGTGACTGCTTCAAAAAAGTCTATCAGGTTTAGGAGACATGATCTGCCTTTTACATATCCGAACTGGGTGGGGTCCAGAGTTTGGAGATTATCAATGTCTTTGTTTATAAGTTCCATGATGATACATTCCATGGCCTTGCAGACCAGGCTCGTCAGGCTGATGGGGGGGTAGTTCCTGGGGTCTGTGGTGGTTCCCCCCTTGTGGAGTAGGATAACCATCATTGTGCGCCATTCAGCAGGCACAAAGCCTGAGGTGAGGCTATGATTGAACATAGTATTTAGGTGGGGTGCCAGTTCATTCTGTAATTCATGTAGAACGCAGCCTGGGATGTTGTCTGGTCCCATAGATGCTGTGTTCTTGGCTTTGGAGAGTGTGTTTTTTACCTGTGCAGCCGTGATTACAGGAACTTTGCATTCTTCTGGTATAAAAATGGGCTCTTTAGGGGGTGAGAGGGGGTAAAGTTAGCACTGAACCTATCTGCCAGGATGTTGGCAATATCAGTTGGGTCTGTATATTTAGTGCCATTGTGCTGTAACTCAGAGCAGATCTGAGTGTTGCCATTGAGATTCTTGACATAGTTATAGAATGCTTTGTGGCTGTCTTTAGAATCAGTGGCAATTTTGTTTTTGTAACTAGCTTTGGAGGATTTTATCAGGGATCACAGCTCCTTACTGAGGCTGACCAGGGAGCTCCTCCACTCATGGGATTTTACTCTCTTTTGCAACAGTTTCTTCCTTCTATTGCACAGTTTGTTTATGACAGGGGACCACCAGATTAGCTTCCTTTTTTTGGAGGATAGCGTCTTGGTTCTGTTTGGGATAGCATGATCCATCCACTCATGTAAGTGCTTATAAAGTGCAATTGTGTAGGATTCAGTAGTCGTAACTGTATTGTCCATCTGCATGGGTGTCATGAAGTTCAGCGCTTCTGTCTTAAGAAGCATGAAGTTGGCTTTGGAGAAATTGTTTACCCTGGTTTCCTTAATGGGGGGTGGGGGCATGATGTGGATATCTAGGGTAATTAGCTCATGGTTGGATTGGACCAATGAGGTGTTGACTTCAGGTGTGGAACACTGGTTACTCATGTTGGTAATGACTATAATTAAGATATTGTTGCCCCTGGTGGGGGTGTGGATAAGTTGATCCAGGGCATTGGAGTTTATGAATTCCAGAAAGCGTTGAGTGAAGGAGTTGGTAAATGAGTAGTTTTCCCAGTTAATAGTGGGGTAGTTGAAATTGCCCATTATTAGGGTGTTTGGTTGAACCCTAATATTTTCCAGTACATCAAAAAAAGAAGAGTGGGAATCCTGGGGCATGGTGGGGGATCTGTAGCAAGCTAAAATTTGGATTGCAGTTTTGCCCAGAGTAAATTGCACTTGGATAACCTCGGCTGCATTATGCTGAGCAACTAGCCTGGAGGTGTGGATATCCTTAATGAATATGGGCACACCTCCGCCTTTGGTGTTCCAGTCCAGGTTACATGGCCGAAAAGTGTGGTATGAGTTATAGCCTAGTAGTGCAGGTGTGCTCTCTGGAACCTTAAACCAGGTCTCAGTCACTGCAAAGATATCGATGTTCTCCATTTTGAGGAGTGCCTCGGGTGAGTGCATTTTGAGATTTAGACTTCTAGCATTGAGTAGCATCATTTTTTGTTTGCCTGTTCCTGTTATGCTGGTGAATTTGTCATTTGATCCTTGCCTAAAAAAGGCATTATAGGGGCGACAAAAACCTTAGCCAGTATCCGGAATCCCAGGGGTGACAGGAGCAGGCCATCTCTGTCAAAGCTTCGTGATCTGTCGACCATGTCATCCCAGGCAGACAGATACTGGATCCCCTTAGAATGACACCACAAGCTTAGCCAATTGTTGAAGTCAATCATTTTGTCCTTGTACCGTGGTATCATTCTTGGTGATGACAGAATGCTACACAGGGCTAGGGTCATACCGGCCTGGGCTACAAGATCAGAGAGCTCTTCCATGTATGTAGTCCAGGGAGATACATCTCAAGTCATTCACACTAACATGGAAAATGAGAGTCATATTTGTACTTGTTGTGGACTGACCTGAGTGTGTGGGTTATGTGGCGGATCCTGGCTTCTGGAAGGCAGCTGACAGTAGCCTTCTTCTTGTTTAGCCTGGTGAGTGGGACATCAGTGTGCCGGACTATAGAGTCACCTATGACTAGTGTATTGGGTACGTTGTTTTGCCTTATTGGCTGTTGCTGAGTGGCACACTGAGTCTGCGGGCTGTGTGTCATTTGAGTTGTGTTGGGGATGGAGGTTGCTTGCATTTCTGCTTTGGAGGTCTCTGTTGTTTGAGCAGATTATTATTGAGAGCCTCCACAAATGTTTTTGTGTTTCTATGTGTGGATTTTGGTGGTGTAGATTTAGTGAGACAATATGATGAGTGTGGTGTAGTGCAAGTGTTTACCTTCTCCTCTTGATTGTCAAGTTCAGTCTTGGTTGGAGAGAGCTTTACCTCCCGTTTGGCTGGATAAGTGCACCTCTCACAGGTTGTAGTGCTGGGTGGTAGGAAGAGAGTGTTGTCTGTGTACATGAGACAATTTCTACATTGCCCCAAGATGCCCAGATTCATCAGATAGACAGAAGAGAACACTGGGAGCTGACCCTTGGACATGCCTGAATAAAAAAACTATTTTCCTCTAGATAAGTGAGGAAAGTGAGTACAAGAGCTGTTTTCTCTAAGCAAGTGAGGAATGTAAGTACCAAAATTGTTTTCCTCTAGGTAATGAGGAAGATTGAGTGCTGTAGTAATTATTAGGTTATTTAGTGCTTACAACAAGTTCTGAACAATATAATTGCTATAGCTAAAGTTAACAGAGCTATGGAAGCACAGCTGGTATATATAGTTGTTATACATATAATTAACAGGTGTCTGGGGGCAAAGCTGGTACATATAATTAGTATAGATATAATGATCAGGGTGTATGGGGGCATAACTGGTATATATAATTAGTATGCATGTAATTACCAGGGGGAATGCAGATCCCAGCTGGTTTGTATATCTGTTATTGATATAATTAGCAGAGGGAGATGGGGGCCTCAGCTGGTACATATAATTATCATACAGATATAGTTAGGAAGTTAGCAGGGGGTATGGAGGCCCTGTTGGTGTATGTAACTGGTATAGATACAATTAGCAGGGGGTGCTAGATGGTATTTATAATTGGTATAGATATAATTAGTAAGGGGTATGGGAGGCAAAGCCGGCATAGTTAATTGGTAGGTATATAATTACCAGGGAATATGGGGACTCAGCTGGTATATATACTTCTGGTATAGATAGCAGGGAGAATAGGGGACACATCTGGTATATAAAGTTGGTATAGATAAAATTAGCAAGGGTATGGGGGCACAGCTGGTACACATACTGCTGGTATATATAATTGGTATAGATATAATTCTAGGGGGTGTGGGCAGCACAGATGATATGTATAATTTGTATAGATATAATTAGCAGGGATTATGGGGGCAGAGTTGGTATACATAATTGGTATAATTATAATTAGGAGGGGATATGAGGGCACAGCTGATATATAATTGGTATTGATATTCTTGGTAGGGGGTTTCAGGGGGGCATCTGTTGTATATAGCTGGTATAGGTATAATTAGCATGGGGTGAGGGGCCACTGCTTGTGTATATAACTGGTAGGGCTATAATTAGCAGGGGGTATGGGGTCACAGCTGGTATATATAATTCATATAGATATAATTAGCAAGGGGTATGGAGTCACAGGTGGTATATATAATTGGTTTAGGTTTAATTTGCAAGAGGGTAAAGGTGGCACAGCTGGTAGTTATAACTGGAACAAATATAGTTTGCAAGGAAATGGGGGCACATTTGGTATAGATATAATTTATGTAGATATAATGAGGAGGGGTTTGAGGGCAGAGTTGGTATATCTATTTGGTATAGTTATAATAACCAGGTGGCATGGAGGCACAGCTGGTATATATAATTGGTATAGATATAATTAGGAGGGGATATGGGAGCCCAGCTGATATACAGTTAGTATTGATATTCTTACCACTGGGTATTGGGGGCACAGCTGGCATATATAACTGGTATAAATATAATTAACAGAGGGTGAGGTGGCATAGCTGGTATGTATAATAGGTATAGATATAATTAGCAGGTGGTATGGGGGCACAGTTTATATATACAATTGGTATAGGTATAATTTCCAGGGGAGTGGGGGATGGCTGCTATATATAATTGGGATAGATATTATTACCAGGTGGTATAAGGGTCCCTCCTCATGTGCACATTTGTTATAGATATACTTAGCAGGGGTAATGGGGGGCTCAGCTGGTATGCATAATAAGTACATATACATAACTAGCAGGGAGATTGAGGAGCCCAGCTGGTATATTTAATTGCTATAGGTATAACAAGGAAGGGGGACCAGCTGATATATGTATATGTATATATATATATATATATATATATATATATATATATATATATATATATATAACTGGTATAGCTATATTTACAGGGCGTATGGGGGCATAGTGGTTTACATAATTGGTTTAGATATAATCAACAAGGTGTATGGGGGCACAGCATGCATACATACTTAGTATAGATATAATTAGGAGGGAGTATGGCGGCTCTGCTGGTATATGTAATTGGTATAAATTTAATTAGCAAGGGGTATGGTGCACAGCTGGTATTTGTAAATGATATTGATATAATTAGTAGGTGGATATGGAGGCACTGCTGATATACATAACTGGTATAGATATAATTAGCAAAGGGTGTATATATAATTAGCAGGGGATACAGGGGTACAGCTGGTATATATATATATATATATATATATATATATATATATATATATATATATATATATATATATATATATATATATAGGATCTACATTATAAGACCAAAAGTTGATAATTGCAAATGCTCTAAATTTCAAAATTGCTGGAACTCGAACTTGCTATTATGGGGGCCTGCACCCCCCTCCGCTAAATATATATATATACCAACTCCGAGATCGCACTTCAGTGAAGAAAGCACAAATGTTCCAACCTTCACTGTACTGCAATCTCACAAAAATCACTTTGAGGTCTGGCATTTTCCAGATTTTGACCATTCGTGATTTTCAACTTTCGTTCCTATGATATAGACCCTATATAGTTAGAATAGATATAATGATCATGTGGTATGGGGCAGAAGTGGTAAATATCATTAGTATAGATTTAATTTGCAGAGGGTATGAGGGAACAGCTGGCATATATAATTAGTATAGATATAATTATCAGGGGATATAGAGGCACAGCTGGTATATATACTTGCTACAGATATAATTAGCAGGGTGTATGGGGGCATAACTTGTGTATATAGTTGCTATATATTTAAGTAGCAGGGGGTATTGGGGCACAGCTGTTATATAAACTGGGTGTAGATATAATTAGCAGGGAATATGGGTGCACATCTGGTATATATATTTGGTATAGATATAATTAGCAGGGGGTATGCTGGCACAGCTGCTGTATGTAATTGGTATAGATATTAATAGCAAAGGGTACGGGGCACAGATGGTAAATATAATTTGTATAGATCTTTTTAGTAGTGGGTATGGGAGCTCAGCTGGTATATATAATTGGAATAGATATAATTAGCAGGGAGTATGGTGACACAGAATTTATATATAATTGGTATAGACAATTAGTATGGGAGTATAGCCAGTCTTTATAAGTGGTATAGATAGAATTAGCAAGGGGTATGAGGGCACAGCTGGTATAAATAGTTGGTATAGAGAGAATTAGCAGTGGGTAAGGGTCTACAGCTTGTATATATTATTGGAAAAGATATAATTAGGAAAAGGTATGGGGCACAGCTGTTGTATATAATTGCTATAGATATAATTACCTTATGGGGATTATGGGGCCACAGCTGGTATATATAATTGGTAGTGATATAATTAGCAAGGGGTAAGGGGGTACCGCACGTATATATAATTGGTATAGATATTAGGGGTCTATATCAGATCATCGAAATGGCATAATTTTGAATGACCTAATATCGAACCCAATATCACGAATGCTGTAAACAGCGAAGCTGCAGAAAACCAAATTATTTCCTTGGGAAAGAATTCGGTTGGCTGTTGTTATGGCTACACTGTTTTCAGTGATGTGGTGGAAAATTACGGGCTGGGTTAAGGTAAGTGTGTGATTGTGCGGACGTTCTGGTTAGGATGCGGGTTGGCTGAGTGTACGATGGTGAGAATTTGGGGTTAGGGGCAGGTTAAGTGAGTTAGGGTTAGGGTGCGGGTGAGTGTGCAATAGTGAGAATTTGGGGTTGGGGCGGGTTAAGTGAGTCAGGGTTAGGGCACAGGTGAGGTGAGTGTGCGATAGTAACGGACCTTAGGGTTAGGGTCTGGGTTAAGGTAAGTGGCTAGATAGTAGTGTATGTGCAGTGTAGTGTAGGGTTAGATACACTTTTAAATGTATGCGTGTGGATTGCTGCTTTTTAGTGTGCTTGTGGTGTGTGTGTGTTTCTCGGAACAGCAAATATTTTCCCTGAGAAAATATTTGCTGTTTTGAGGTTTTGATATTGTTAGGGTTCGGGTTTTGAAGTTGGACGTTATGGCATTCGATAATGAGCCGTTTCAATGATCTGATATATACCCTATATTAGCAATGGTTTTGGGGTACAGCTAGTATATATATAATTGGTATAGACACAACTAGCAGTAGGTATGGGGACACAGCCGGTATAAATAATTCGTATGGATATAATTAACTGGGGATAATGGGCACAGTTGTTATATATAATTGGTATAGATGTTAGCAGTAAGCATGGGGGCACAGCTGGTATATATAATCAGTATAGAAATAATTAGCAGGGGGTATGGGGGCACAGCTAGTATGCATAATTGGTATAGGTATAGTTAACAGGGGTAATGCCACGGTGGTATGGCAGTAGCTTTATTACCTTACAGCAAGAGGTTCTCCCGTTCGATTCTTGGCTGGGCTTGGGAGTGCCTTCTGTGTGGAGTCTACATGTCCTCCCCGTGGTTAGGTAGCGTTCGAAAGACATGCGTGCATAAATGGGCGTGCCTTTGTTGAAGGTTGGGTGTCGAGCTGGCACCTCAGCATTTCATAAAAATCTACTGCCAATCATTAGTGGACCGGAGTTCCGCTGTGGCTACCCCTTACTAGGAAAAGCCGAAAGACAAACAACAACAACATGGTGCGCAGCTGGTATATATAACTGATACAGATATAAATAGCAGAGGGTCTATGGTTGCAGTTGATATATATCGTTGTTACAGAAATAATTAGAGGGGGGGTTGGGTACACAGCTGGTATATATAATTGTTATATCTGTAATTAGTAGCAGCTATGGGGGCACAGCTGGTATACATAACGTGTAGAGATATAACTATTACAGATGTGGGGGGCACAGCTGGTATATATACAATGTATAGATAGATAACTTGTAATAACTCTGAGGTAAGGCTCCAGGCTTAAAAAGATTTATTAATAAAAAACACACAAAACACAAGCACTTTCACCTCTTGGGCTTCTTCAGGTGTACTAAATCAATTCTAACCAACTCTATTTATACCATTCATTATGTGATTTTCCAATTAACGTTTTAAAGGTATATCACTGAACAGTACATATTGATGTACGTACACTTGAAAAAACATACTCATATGAATATATATATAAACAGTTTAAATCATTCATGTAAGCA
The DNA here is from genome assembly GCF_019279795.1 of Protopterus annectens. Lineage (NCBI taxonomy): Eukaryota > Metazoa > Chordata > Ceratodontiformes > Protopteridae > Protopterus > Protopterus annectens. The sequence continues at coordinate 1,631,825,874 of NC_056743.1, read as the reverse complement.
TGTAATAAAAATTTATAAAAAACATTTCATTTGCGTAAAGGTTTGTTTTTTAAACAGGTCTTAAAGGGATATTTTCATTGAGACCATGTCCTGTGGTAGCCTTAAGTCTAATAATCCATCTAACTTCTAGATTTTCTGTTTGTGTCCTAATATCCCCCCTCTAATGCTTTCAGAAATTTTAACTATTGCCCTAAAAGAAAAAAACATGATGAATGCTTATATCTTTTATATGTTTAGCAAGGGCATTAAAAGAACTGCCTTTCCTTATATGATAGTAATGTTCTTTGATTCTGTCTCTAAAAGGTCTATCTGTTTTGCCTACATAAAACTTGCAGCAAGTTTGACATGTTGCAAGGTAAACTATATGCTGTGAATCACATCTGGAATTAACATTAAAATTATAGTTCTCATTGGTATCTGGATGCAAAAAAGAGGGACTTGGATTTATAAAACAACAAAAATTACATTTACCACAGGGTTTGATTCCTTTGAAAGTATTAATTTCTCTTCCCTTTGGATAACATAGCTGTCTACGTAAGGATGTTTGGTTTTTAAAAGTAAATTGTGGTCTAATCCCTATATGTTTACATATTTGTGTATCTGAGGTTAAAATTTTCCAATTTTTGTTTATAATATTAGTATAATGCATTATATCTCTGGCATAACTAAAACACACTCTTAGTGGTTGTGATTTTATAACTTATTTCCTATTTTTCTTGTCATATCTAGAGTCTGAAAGATATGGCTTAGCTGTAGTATGCCTCAATTTTGCAGCATTTTGTAACCCTTGATTTATAAGGGTTGTTTCATACCCTCTTTCTTTTAATTCATCTTGTGTTTTTGCAAGTTGTATATTAAAATCAGTGGCATTGGCATTTAACCTAGAGGCTCTAAGAAATTGATTTTGTGCCACGTTTTTAAATATAAATTGAGGGTGCATGCTATCTCTGTACAATAGATTATTGACATGACTTTCTTTCCTATAAAGTTTAACACTAAATTCACCTCTCATGTCCTGTAATACTGTAATGTCCAGAAAATTGATTTCTATGTAAGAATGATTGAATGTAAATTTCAGGAAATTCGTAGTAGTATTTATATATTCTACAAACTGTGTAAGTTCATTAACTGTACCTCCCGATATCATAAAAAGGTCATCCACAAATATATGAAAAACCTTATATTATCTTTAAATTTAGTGTTATTTAACACGCTTTGTTCCCATTTCAACATCACAGCATTAGCGTAGCTGTTGGCGCATGAAGTTCCCATAGCTACTCCTTGACATTGCTTGTAAAATTTGCCGCTAAATACAAAAACATTATTTTCTAGTGCTAATTTTAATAACATACGTACAGATCCTATAAACATGTTATCATATTTTCCATTTTCAGTCATTAAATTGACAACACTCTTTATACCAAAATCATTAGGTATGACTGTAGACAATGAAACTACATCAAATGTAACTAACAATGGTTTATTTCTACCTTGGGCCATATCATGAATATAAGTATACAAATCCCTGACAAATTGTTCAGTGTCTCGAAGTATGTGAGTGGTTTCATTAATTATTGGTCTTAAAGTATTTTCTAAAAAAATGGAAACTGATTCTGTGCACCAATTCCTGCCAGCTTCTATGGGTCTCATGGGGGGGGGGGGGTCTAAAATACTTTTGTGTACTTTGGGTAGACCTTGAATAATAGGTACAGTTGGATTAAGAATAAGAAAATAATTATATAGATTTACATCTATTAAATTAGCTGTAAACATGTCTTTCAGTTGTTTATGTACATTTTCGATCATTCTTTGAACATTTGCTTTGTTAATAACTTTATAAAATACTTCATCATTTAACATTAAAAACATTTTTCTGATGTATTCATCCTTATCTAATACAACTGTAGGCCCTCTTTTATCTGCAGGGCGTATCATTATTGAATTATTAGTTTACAAACTTTTCAATGCTGAACTTTCATCTTTACTTAAATTATGCTTTTTGTAAACATTATTCTTAGTGCTTAACTCATAATATACTTTATAGGCATCTTCAATACATAATTTTTCAAATGCCGATAGTAACGGACTTAATTGAGGTGTTGAAAATGGGAGTTAGACTAATAATAATGTGAGCCTGTTTATTTCAAAGGTTAGCGAAAGGAACAATCCTTTGTAAAGTGGCAGTAGTTCCTTGGACAATGAAGATATTACCAAAATAGACTTTGTTGCAATGAAAAGTGAATTGTTTATGTTGGGAAAAGACTTGTTGAAATTAAAAAGAACTCACTTCGAGAAATGCCATCTACAGACTTGTGTCTCTGAAGGAATTATCCCAAGGGAACTTAGAATTCTGAAAATGCCGGCACAAACAGACTGTGATCCTGCCTTGCCTGCTGCTCGGCAGAAACTTAATATCTAAATGAGTTTTGGATATTTGAAGCTGTTAATAGATGCAGCGGAAAAAGAAGAATTTAAACTATTGTCTACGATAAAATCCAAATATGTAGATATTTGTGCCAAATATGATTCCAGCATTTTAACAAAACCATTAAATGACATGTTAGATAACATATCAGTGTACGGCCGTAGGCTAACACAAATTAAACTTAAAAAGTTAATAAGAGACAGAACGGATTTTTCTAATGGTCAAGTTTTCATGTGGCCACAAACAGTATCTTTAATAAATTCCAATAATAACACTCATGAAAATGAAATGACTGGTCAATCTCTCTTTAAAAATTTTGAAATCAATAATATGGGAGACCGTACTGTTACGACCAATCCTGAAGTTAACAACTTACAAGAGGAGTCAACTGGGAGGGACTCTGTAACTACAGAGTTAGTCTGTGAACGTACATCAAATGCAGACGTAATCCCAAAGAAGAGAATTGTAATTACACAAGCTCAAGTTCACCGTGAAAAGAAGGGAAGCATTTTAAACCAGCACGATGAACTACAAACAGTAACATCCACTTTTTTAGGAAGTCCAAGCCCAGTGGGACTACAGTTTCCATTATCTATGAGAAGCAGGTCCATGAGTCGAGGGAGAGGTCGACCAGACTGGACAGAACCGAGGGGAAGAAGTAAGTCCAGGAACAAGAGAAAACTTTTAGTTATGTACTTACCATAACTTTAGATGTATGGGATCCATCTCGCCTACATTCAATACATATGGGTTCGGAGCTGATCCTCGGCTCCGACTCGGCACCGAATACAATAGAACGCAGTCTCTTATTGGCTGAGCTATTCTATATCCCAGGATGCACCACCACTAGTTCCCCAGATCTTGTTTGTCCGCACTCAGACACAGAGACATACCATTAGAATAACATACTCAGGTCTTTCAAGAGAGGAAAGATTGGATTTCGAATCGACCGGTCTCTCCTGATCTATGAGGCAGGGGGATGGAGGGTGGGTTATTAGGAATGTAGGCGAGATGGATCCCATACATCTAAAGTTATGGTAAGTACATAACTAAAAGATGTAATGTGATCCTATCTCACCTACATTCAATACATATGGGACAGCGTCCCTAGCACCTTATTCCTGGGAGGCTCACTGGAAAACACTCCTGAGAACTGTGGAACCGAAGGAAGCTCGACCCCTGGATGCCACATCCAATTTGTAGTGAGAAATGAAAGTATGTGAGGAGGTCCATGTGGCAGCCGCACAAATGTCATCAATAGAAAGTTTAGAATGAAATGCTGCTGAGGTAGCCATAGCTCTAGTAGAATGAGCTTTAATCGGAGCTATGAGTTTTCTATTCGAGGATGCATAAATATGAGTAATGCAGTCCCTGATCCATTTAGCAATAGTGACTTTAGTGACCGCATTACCTAATCTGTTATCGGAGAAGGACAGAAAAAGCTGGTCTGACTTTCTGGTTTTTTGCGTCCTGTCCAAATAAAAACGCAATTGTCTATGGACGTCCAAGCAGTGAAAGACGTATTCAGACCTATCTGAAAATTTGGGAAAGAAGACAGGTAGTTCTAGTGACTGTCGAAGAGCCAGTTTAGAGCAAACCTTTGGAACAAAGGATGGATTTGGTCTGAGGGACACTCTGTCTTTGTGAAAAACCAAGTATGGTGGGTTAATACACAAAGCCTGGAGCTCTGAAACTCTTCTAGCTGAAGTGATGGCGACTAAGAGGGCAGTTTTCCAAGAAAGGAACTTTAATTCACAGGTAGCTGCTGGCTCAAAAGGGGATGAAGTCAAAGCCCCTAGCACTACGTTAAGGTCCCATGGCGGTGCCAGATGAACAGTAGGGGGACGTAACAGCCAAGCTCCTTTAATGAAAGCCTTACATAACTTGTTGCTCATTAAGGAAGGATTAATACATTCATGAAAGTTAGAGATAGCTGCCAATTGTACTTTAATGGTGGACACCGAAGACCCTTGGTTAAATAGAGTGGCTAAAAACTTTAGCACCTCCGACACGGAAGCTGTCACTGGATCCACTCCTTGGGATTGGGCCCAGATGGCAAACCTCTTCCACTTATCAGTATATATTTTCTTGGTAGAAGCCTTGTGAGCCGAGGATAAGATGTGCATGACTTCTGGGGCTAAGGAATGGTTTCTCACTACGGTTGGAAGAGGAGTAACCAGGCTGCTAGCCTGAGTGCAGGGAGGGACTGGTGGAGTTGTCCCGACTGATGAGTCAAGAGGTCCGGAAGCTGATCCAGGAACCAAGGACCGTCTAATGCATATTTGCGTAGAAAGGGGAACCAGGTTTGCCGAGGCCAGAACAGGGTGATTAATATTATCTTGCTGTTTAGACGAATCGCCTTCTGAATCACCTTCGGGAGAAGGGGAATAGGTGGAAAGGCATACAGCAGGCTGGAGGGCCAATCATGGACTAGAGCGTCCTTGGGTGTCACCCCCGCAGCAGGAGTCAGGGTGAAGAAATGTGGACATTTCGCATTGAGGGGACTCGCGAAAAGATCGAAACAAGGGATTCCCCACTTCGAGAAGATCTGTGAGGCTATCTTGTCGTTTAGAGACCACTCGTGAGGAGAGAGAATAGTTCTGCTCAACGTGTCGGCTATCACGTTGGACTTTCCCGGAATGTGCATTGCCAGTAGGTAGCGTTTGGTAGCAATCACCCACTCCCATACTCTCATGGCCTCCCTGCAAAGAGGGTAGGACCTGGTTCCTCCTTGTTTGTTCAAGTACCAGACAACCGACATGTTGTCGGACTGGATGGCAATCACGGCTTGGGGAAGGTGGTCGTGTAGAGCTTGCAAAGCTAATAGCACCGCCCTCATCTCCAGAACGTTGATGTGAAGAACAGACTCGTCCGAGCGCCACGTGCCTTGAACCGACCTGCCCAGACAATGCCCCCCCCACCCTGTCCGGGAGGCGTCCGTAGTCAGCGTGGCGACGGGGAGTGGGGGAACAAAGGGTTGACCCAGACTGAGGTTGGTGGTTACCAGCCACCAACGAAGGTCCTGCTTGCATTTGTCTGTAATCAGTATTTGGTGGTTGAGAGGGAGATCCTGGTAAGACCACTGAACTGACAAAAGCCACTGTAGAATCCTCATGTGCAGTCTTGCAAAGGGAACCATGAGAATGGCGGCCGCCATGGAGCCTAGTAGTTGCAACACCATCCTTGCTGGGGCCCAACGTCTTTTGAGTAGAGTCCGGACCTGATTTTGAAGAGTCTCTATTCTTTCTGCAGGAAGGAAGACCCGCATTCGTCTTGTATCTATTTCTGCTCCAATGAACAGAATACGCTGAGATGGCTGCAGCACTGATTTTGACCAATTGAAGGTGATCCCTAAGGAACTGCCCAATTTGATAGTGGCTGTTAGATTCTCTAAAAGTAGATGCTTGGAGGTGGCAGTTAGGAGCCAGTCGTCTAGGTACGGAAACAGCTGGAATCCTAAACTCCTCAAGTGAGCAGTGACTACTGCCAAACATTTGGTGAACACTCTGGGGGCTGAAGTGAGACCAAAGGGCAGAGCTCGAAACTGGAAATGACTGTCTCCCAGGCTGAAGCGTAAGTGTCTTCTGGGCCAGTTTATTAATATGTGGTAGTAAGCGTCCTTGAGATCTATGGAGCACATCCAAACACCTTCTTCCAACAATGGAAGAATGGATTGTAAGGTGACCATCCGAAATTTGGACTTTTTTACGAATCGGTTGAATTTGCTGAGATCCAAGATGGGTCTCCAGTCCCCGGTCTTTTGGCACCAAAAGAACCTTGAGTAAGTCCCTGATCCGGCTTGGTCTGCGGGGACAGGTTGGATGACTCCTTTTCGCAGCAGTTTTGACACCTCGTGGGCTGCTAGAACCGCTGACTGGGTGGAGGTGCGGGATCCTTCGGGTTGGTGGGGGATGGTGATCTAAGGGAATGGTGTATCCTCCGGCAATTATTCGAAGCACCCATTGGTCCTGAGTAATCTGTCTCCAGGCTTCTAGGTGCTCAAACGACCCCGACTGGCTCCGGAGCTGCACAGTCGGGCACTCCTTCAGGGATGTTGGAAGGAGGGAGAGCCACGAAAGGACTCGCGGTCTCCAGTGTTGCGAGGGCCTCCACCGCCTCTGGGACGGCGTCTTCCAGAAAAATTTCCCCTTCCTCTGCCTCTAGAAGGGGAGTCGTTCTGCTGTGGCGAGTAAGGCTTCTGAGATTTCGAAACCACATCTTCCCACCCCTTCGAGCCTTGGGATAAGGCCTGAAGGGAGTGGAAAACCGGGCTCCGACAGCAGTCAAAGTCTTAGCCTCTTGCTCACAGCGAATCAAGGTGTCCTTTACCTTGGGTCCAAACAATGAGGACCCATCAAAGGGAGCGTCGGCAAAGGAAGACTTGAAAGCCTCCGCAAAGTGACACAGGCGAAGCCAGGCTTGTCTTCGTAAAGCAACTCCTGTACCCGCCGCTCTACTCGCTCCTTCAGCAGCATAAGATATGAGCCTCATGGAGGAGTTAGATAAAGAAGAAAGGGTAGATAACTGAGCGCCAACCGACTGGGCTAACTGCTCAGGTAAATTACCCGAGAGGGAGTCTGACAGCTCCTTGACCAGATCCCTCTGCAGTCTAGTAAAATGTGCCAAATAATTCAGGGACCTTAACATAAAGGTCGCTGAAGTCAGGGTACGCTTGCCGTACCGATCCATACTCCTAGACTCTTTATTAGGAGGATGGACGGACGTCGAAGCCTCTGCTACATCTTGCTGGGTAGCAGATGCCACCACCATAGCATCTACTGCCACGCCCTTGGATAAAAATTCTTTGTCCGGTGGGGCCGAAAGGAACTTGTTGGGGCGAGCAGGCACCGATTCCACAGAATCAGGGTGCTCCCACACCCTTCGAGAGATCAAATCCAGAAGCTCATCGAAGGGTGGAGACACCCAGGAGGCGGAGGGCTGAGCACCAAAGGCCTTGAGGAATACCGACTCCTCAGCAGAAGGGGGTTTGGACTGCCAGTCGCCTCGTTGTTTGAGGATTTCTAATATGTCCGCAAAGGAGACATCATCCGAGGATGACTTTGGGGACCCTTCCGCATCATCGAGGTCGGTATCCGATGTAAGAGACTCATCAGGGGAGTCAACGTGTTTCCTCTTACACAATTTCTTTCTGGGGGGTTCCTCCGAAAGCGCGTCGGAGGAACCTCCAGGAAGAAGGGAACCACCCGTGGGGGTATCCTCAGGCCTAGGGGCTCCGCTGTGAGACAGGGGAACTCCGGAAGCACCAGTTTCCAAATCCATGGAAGGTGGTGGTGAAAAAGTCGAAGTAGCCACAGAAGATTTGGCTAAGGCACTCCTCATAGCATCAAAAGCCGGACCCCCAGAATCCTGGGAAGGTCCAACCCTCGAGGCTACAACGGACGTAGGAGCCCCTGCAGCCGACGCACCTAGAGGGAGGCTAGGAACCGAAAGAATCAGGCCCGAAGCACCCCCCCCGGGGCCGACAGAGGAGGTCCCCGTTCCGAACCCCGACCCAAGAGACGGGGTAGAAGTAAGAGTCGGAGCCGACTCAATTACTTCGACCTGATCCACCAGCACCGACTCCAACAGCGCCGAGGCTGTTGGAGGAGGAATCGACAACGTAGGATGGGCAGTCGGCTCCAGTACCAACTGGGTCGGAGCCGACATCAATTTGGTGAAGACTGGAGACTGGAAAAGCTTCTGTAGTACCCTGTCTATGTCCGAATCGGACATCCTCGAAGATCGGGACGAAACCGATCAGGTCCGAGAAGACTTCTCCATCGGCTCCGATAGACAAGGGGACCGGCTCCGTAAAGGTTCCATAACTATCGGCGCCGAGGAAGCTTCCATCACTACTTCAACTTCTCTCGGAGCCGATAAGGGCTTCGGCGCCGAGGGGGAAGTGTCTGAGCATGTAACCCTTATCGGCTCCGAAGACAATGGAGCCGATAAAGGTGACACACCTCTCGATGCTCGAGCTCTCGGCTCCGAAACTGAAGGAGTCGAGGCAGGAGACATCGAGGCAGACCGTTCCACCCTCGGCTCCGAAGTCCGTGGAGCCGAAGGAGAAGCCTGTCTAGATTTTTTTGTTGTCGGTTCCGACGGACTGGTCGGAGCCGACGATTTATTTTTCCTTTGGGAAGCAGGAGAGCCAGAAGTTAAAGCTTCCTCAAAGGATGGGGCAATCAGCCCTTTCAAGATTAATTTGTTTTTCCTCTCTTGGAGGACTCGAGAGGAAAAAGCGTGACATACACTGCAGGACTCTTGAAGATGTTTAGGCCCTAAACAGTACACACATAGCGCGTGATCATCTGTTATCGACATTTTATACCCGCACTTAGTGCATTTTTTGAATCCTGAAGGCCTATGTTCTTTAGACATTGTGACTTCACCAAAATTAAATTGACAGGAAAAAAACGACCACAACAATAAATGACACAAATTTCACAGGGCTAGGCCCCTCTAATTTAAACGGAACCTCCTGTCGACAAACAGACACAATCACCACAGATTACCTCAAAAAAGTCACAAGAAAACTTTCACACACAATAAAAATACAACAGTATCACAACAGTAGCTGTTAAAACAGCTTTTGGGGAAAAGAGAGAATTTTCAGACAAAAAGTTTTATCTGACTAAAAGTACTTAGCTCAGCCAAGTCCGAGACCACGTCTATGCTCTTGAGCGGCAAACGAGATCTGGGGAACTAGTGGTGGTGCATCCTGGGATATAGAATAGCTCAGCCAATAAGAGACTGCGTTCTATTGTATTGGTGCAGTCGGGCGAGGATCGGCTCCGAACCCATATGTATTGAATGTAGGCGAGATAGGATCACATTACATCAGAGTTGCTTAGAATTTATTTAGTACACCTGGAGAAGCCCAAGAGGTGAAAGTGCTTGTGTTTTGTGTGTTTTTTATTAATAAATCTTTTGAAGCCTGGACCTTACCTCAGAGTTATTTACATGATTATTACAAGTTTTCTTCTTATTCTGAGGTACCTGTATAGAGTTGGAACTTTATTTATTCATTGTATAGATATAATTAGCAGGGTGTATGGGACACAGCTGGTATATATACCTAGTATAAATATAATTAGCAGTGGGTATGAGGCACATCTGGTATATATCGTTAGTATATATATATATATATATATATATATATATATATATATATATATTTATAGCTATATATATATATATATATATATATATATATATATATATATATATATATATATATATATATATATATATATATATATATATATATATATATATATATATATATTTATGGGACACAGCTGGTTCATATAAATGGTATATATATAATTAGCATGGGTACAGGGGCACATCTGGAATCTATAATTGGCATGGATATAAATAGCAGGTTGTTATGGGGGCACAGCTGGTACATATAACTGCTATAGAAATAATTAGCAGGGGGTATGTGGGTACAGCTGGTATATATAATTGGTAGAGATATTATTAGCAGTGGGTATGGGGGCACAATTTGTATATTTAATTAGTATAGATAT
>NC_056743.1:1631770914-1631810914 GCF_019279795.1 Protopterus annectens | reverse complement strand
CCCCAGTCGGGCATAAATGGAAAAGAAATGTTAAATGAATAAATAAATAAAATAAATCTATAATTGGTACAGATATAATTAACAGGGGGTGTGGGGGCACAGCTGGTATATATAATTGTTATAAATACTAGCAGTGAGTATGGGCTGAACAGCTATTACGTGTGTGTGTGTGTGTGTGTGTGTGTGTGTGTGTGTGTGTGTGTGTGTGTGTGTGTGTATATATATATATATATATATATATATATATATATATATATATATATATCTATATATATCTATATGTATAGGAGTCTCCTTCAGATGATCGAACTTTCATAAATTTGACTTTCATATGCCAAAACCATATGATTGAACTTTTAAAAGTTTGAAGATCTTATGAACAAAGTATAACAAAAAAATTACTTTTTGCTGTTGTTGTTTGTCTTTTTAACTTTTCCAATAACCCCTGTGGTCCCTGCGGTTGAGCTGCTTGCGCTTCACCTCCTCGTTGATCTCTTGGAAGCTTACCTCCGAAGCTCCCTCCCCACCTCAAAACTAAATAAAACAAAAGAAAATAATATTGCAGAACTTTGCCTGTATCACCTCTGTGAACTCATTGGAACTGCCTACTTCACTGAACTATAGAGCTCCTGAGGACTGCCCTTAAAAGATTCTGCTTGAATTTGATCTCTTGAAAGCTCACCTCCGAAGCTCCCTCCCCACCTCAAAACTAAATAAAACAAAAGAAAATAATATTGCAGAACTTCGCCTGTATCACCTCTGTGAACTCATTGGAACTGCCTACTTCACTGAACTATAGAGCTCCTGAGGACTGCCCATAAAAGATTCTGCTTGAATTTGATCTCTTGGAAGCTCACCTCCGAAGCTCCCTCCCCACTTCAAAACTAAATAAAACAAAAGAAAATAATATTGCAGAACTTCGCCTGTACCACCTCTGTGAACTCATTGGAACTGCCTACTTCACTGAACTATAGAGCTCCTGAGGACTGCCCTTAAAAGATTCTGCTTGAATGTAGGTAGCATTAAACCAATTGTTTTTTGCCTGTACTGCCTACCTAGTAATCTAATTACCTTAATCTGGTCTCCCTTGGAGGTGACTCTGCAGCCTACCGTGTACCTCTAGTGGACCCCTTTTCACTAACTTATCCACCTCGAACAGCTCTTTCACTCACAGAAAGTGCCTGTTCCTATCTGATTCTATACCTTCTATCTCTTCTTACCATTACTTAACAACAGCAGTTGCTGATACTTTTTTGCTGTTGATCTCTCTTCTCTAGTTCTTCCCCGGTCCGTTCGCCCTGCGGGCTCACTCTGCTCCCCTACCCTACCCCCAATTCCCACCCACCCCCACTACATCTACACTAATACCCACATAGACACACCTACTTCCTCCACTCCTACCAAACTCCACCCCTTTCCCCTCCTTTCACCCCCCCTCTTTCCTATCACACCCACATCTCCATTACCCCACCCCCTTACCAAACTCCTACCGGCTTATTAAAACCCAAATATGTCCATAAAATATCCATCCCTTTCAATCCTACTAATACTTCTCCTAAACCTTACCTTCATCTACCATCTTACCCAACCTTATCTCTTCAACCACACCCTACTCCTACACACAACCTACTCCCTCCACACAACTCATACCTGTTATACCAATTCTATCTCTCATGAGCTATACCCCACTAACCATAACCTATGGTTACACTACAAACCAATCCCATCTCATAACACCTCTAGATATAATCACCTTCCCATATCCTATACTAATCCACTAACCCACACCTCCCAACCTAAACAATCCAAATACCTCTGCTACTTAACACAACTCCTAACTTCCATACTGCTATCTAGCGATATACACCCCAACCCAGGCCCAAACTACCCCTCCTTAATACCTAAATCCATCCTATTTGCATCTCTTAATGCACAAAGCATAGCTAACAAAATTCCAAATCTGCATGCCTGGCTATCCCACAACAAACCAGACATCTTAACTATTTCTGAAATCTGGCTAAAGCCACACATGAAAGATTCAGAGATAATACCACCTCACTACTCAATCATCAGATCAGACAGAACCCATAAAAAGGATGGTGGAGTAGCTCTACTCTACTCATCCTTCCTAAACTTAACACCCTATGATAAAGCTATTCCCCAGTTCCAAAATGTAGAACTAATGCTGGCTCACCTCCAGCTAAACAAACATAAATATATCTGCATTGCCTCACTGTACATTCCCCCAGGAGAAAATATCCCAATACTAGAAGAAATCCCCTCTTGGCTTTCAGCCAACATCAACAATGAAACCATAATCATGGGAGATACCAATATTAACTGGTCCTCCATTCAATCCCCCTCACACTCCCTTAACATCAACCTATACAACTACTCCCAACTCTTCAATACCATAACTAGACCAAGCAAAGACTTCTCCAGTGGCAACATCCTAGACTGGATTCTAGTCTCCCACCCCCACTACTACCCAGATAATGGAACAATACCTGACTCCCTCAGCGACCAACTCCCCATTTACGCAAGACGTCTCCCTTCTCCCTTACAAGTCACCCATAATTACATCACTACCCGATGCCATAGGAGATTCAACCCTGAAGCTTTCTCAGCTGCACTAAATTCACTGAACTGGTACCCCTTAAAGAATCTTCCCCTTGAAAATGCTATCACTCACTTTAATACCACCTTCCTCAACCTTCTAGATACTCATGCCCCATTAAAAACCAAAAGAATGAAAAGGCAATCCACACCCTGGTTAAGTATAAACACCCTAACCACCATGCAACTTAGAGACAAAGCCTGGACACAATATCAAAAGAACAAAACTACTTCTTCCCTCAACAAATACAAAACCCTTCATAACTTAGTTAAAAAAACTTATCTCTGCAGACCGTCGTAACTACTTCACCCGTCTTCAAAGCAATTTCAAAACCAACCCTCAGAAGTTCTGGAAAGGCATAACTACCCTTTTAAAACCTGGGAACACAGGAAACCCAATCCCTTGCCCAAATACTGATGATACTGATCTTGCAACCCAATTTAACTCTTTCTTCATAGACTCTATTTCCAAACTCACCAGCTCTTTTTCAAACAACAATACTCCTCCAACCTGCATTTCCTCTCAGGTATCTTCCCCTACAACTTCTCCCACTCCTCCTCCAGCTCTTTCATCTCTAACTTCTCCCACATCACCTCATACTCCTCCTCTCCCCCCACCTTCCCCCACTCATTCCACAACTCCAACTTTCCTCATCAAACCTATTCCTACATCCACCATAAAAAAACTCCTGCAGAAACTAAAACCATGCACCAATGCTCCTGATAACATTCCCTCATACTACCTTAGTATAGCTGCTGAAGCCATTGCCCTCCCTGTCAGTATCCTAATTAACTGCTCAATCCAAGAAAATTTTGTTCTTCTAATTTGGAAAAAAGCCTACATCATCCCCCTGCACAAAGGTGGAACCAATACTAATATTTCCAACTTCCGTCCTATCGCCATCCTTTCTCCCATTTCAAAACTCCTGGAGAAATGTATCCATCTTCAACTCCTTCCACATCTTCTGGATAACAATCTACTAACTCCTACACAGCATGGATTCAGACCCCATCATAGTACTATGACTGCCCTCCTATCCTTCCTTGAAACTGTGAACAAAGCTAAGGACTCTGGCCTCATTGTATCTACCATCCTCCTCGATCTCTCTAAAGCTTTCTATACTATCTCTCATAACCTCCTTCTTACCAAGCTTTCTAACCTAAACCTTTCTTCCTCTTCCCTCTGTTGGTTTACTAGCTATCTCTCCAATCAGCAACAAGCTGTCAAGTGGAAAAAAGCCACCTCTTTCTTCCTTGACACCCCCACAGGTGTCCCACAAGGCTCTATTCTGGGCCCCCTCCTCTTCAATATTTTCATTAATGACTTTTTCCGCTCTATCCCCCTTGCAAATATTATTCAATATGCTGATGACTCCACTATCATCTGTGCTGCCCCATCCATCCCAACTCTCCTAAAACTAACTCAAGATGCCTTCTCCACCACAGAACAATGGATGAAAGAGAACCACCTTGCACTCAATGCTGCTAAAACCAAGCTTATGATATTCTCCCCCTCCAAAACTAATAACTTTGACAGAAATTTATTCTCCATCACCAGCCAGAACAATACATGTCTCAAGCTGGTATCTGAAGCCAAACTACTCAGGATTCAAATTGATGACAAGCTGAAATTCAACTCCCATCTACTCCTAAATATAAAAAAAAGCATCAAAAACTAGGCATGCTCTACCGCCACCATCGGTTCCTCACCTCTACTACCAAAATTACCCTCTCTACCACATTTCTCCTTCCCTCCCTTCTCTATGGTGCCCCTCTTCTAACAAACCTACAGTCTTCTCTGAAATCCAAACTATCATCTTGCTACAATAAAATAGCCAGATTTGCAACCAGCAGCAAATCATCTACCCATCACTGTAAACCTCTCCAAAAACTCAACTGGCTAGAGCTACCCAACTACCTCTCCTACACTCAACTCACCTATGTACATAAACTCATCTTCCAGCCATCACTCTGTCCCTCTCTTTCAACTACCTTTAAAATGCATCAAACACAAAGACTTCTAAGATCTAACAATCAAAACCTCATAGAGGTCTATAGACCCAGACACGCTCCAGGACAACACCTCCTGTCCTTCTCACTAGCACGCCAATGGAACAACCTTCCCCCATCCATTCGTACAATTGCTAGCCTCCCACACTTTAAAAAATTACTACACTCTCATCTATCATCCTCATGGGAATGCTCCTGCTCACATCCTTCATAACCTACCCTACTTCCACCGCTACTCCTCTTTCTTTTTTCCATTCCCAGCTAGCAAATTCATGCTTGCTTCCACCATTCAACTCCTCACTTGTACCAAGTAACTAAAAAAAAAAACAAACAAAAAAAAAACAATACTATTTCTTTTTATATTTCACCTCTATTACTTGTTTTGTTTGATACTTATGTTTTTCTCTATATAATCTATGTATTGAAATTAATCTTTCTATTTTATGTATTGTGTAACATAATCTTTGTATAATCTGTATGTGGAGCTTTTCTCCCCAGGACTCCATTGAAAAAGGGTTCTTTGGGCCCAGTGAACTATCCTGGTAAACAACAGCAAATAAAATAAATAAAATAATTACATATATATATATATATATATATATATATATATATATATATATATGTATATACATATATATGTATTTATATATATGTATATATATATATATTTATATATATATTATATATATATATATATATATATATATATATATATATATATATATATATATATATATATATATATATATATATATATATATATATATATATATATATATATATATATAGATATACTTGGTATAGATATACTTGGTATAGATATAATTAGCAGGGATTCTGGAGGGCAGAGCTGGTATTTTTAATTTGTATAGAGGTATGAGGCATAGTTGGTAAGCATAGTTAGTCTAGATATAATTAGCACAGGAATGGGGGCATAGCTGGCACATATAATTGGAATAGATATAATTAGCATAGGGTATGGGGGCACAGCTGTTATATATACAGTAGTGGTATAGATATAATTAGTAGGGGGTATGGGGGCACAGCTGGTATTTATAGCTGGTATAGATATATAATTGCCTTTGTTGAAGGCTGGGCATCAAGCTGGCACCTCGGAGTTTCATAAAAAAAAATCTACTGCCAATCGTTAGCGGACTGGAGTTCTGCTGTGGCGACCCCTTACCGGGAAAAAGCCAAAAGACAAACAACAACAACAACATAGATATATAATTAGCAGGGCATATGGGAGCACAGTTGGTCTACGTAATTGGCAAAGATGTAATTTGCTGGGGTTGTGGGGACAAATCTAGCATGTATAATTGGTTCAGATATAATTGGCAGGGGGTATGCAGGGAGCAGCTGGTATACATAATTAGGCTCATAGGTGTGTGCTAGACTAATGGCTCTGGAGCCTTTCAATCCTAGCCCATAGGATTACCCTGCCATCTTGCCACCCGACATTAGTTCCCAGTGCCTCTGTCAAGTAGAGCCACTGGAGTGATCCCTGGGGTGAATTTTATATTTCCTATCCACTCATCAAGATTTCTCTTGAAGAGGGCTAGGGAGGTGCTCTGTTTGACGTCTATGGGAAGTCTATTCCATAGCATGGGTAGTCTCTGGGTTATGAACCTGTCTATTCAGCATGTTCTGTTGATTGTGGTAATTAGGGTGAGGTCTCTGGAGAGTGTAGTGTGGAGGGATTGGGATTTCGTTAGATGTAGCATTTCTACCAGAGCTTGGTCAGACATAAGAGGTCACCACTAATTAAGCGATATGAAATAGAGAATAGTTAGTTTTTTGAGTCTGTCCATATAAGACAAGTACTCATCACTGTGAGGTACTTTTGTGGCCTCTCCAGTTGTTGCAGGTGTCTAGTGAGGTATGTGCCAAATGGGGCATTGTACTCAATGACTGTCCTAATGAGGGAAGAGTACAGAGAGACAATGACCTCTTTCCTCCTGGATGCAAAACCCATAGAAATGAGATGTGCCACATAGAAGGACTTTCCGACCACAGTGGCAATGTGATGGTCAAAAGAGAGGTTGCTGTCAACCTGTGTTCCCAGATCTCTTATAACACCTTCTGTGTTCAGTGGACTACTGTTGATGTGGTAATTCATGGGAATTGATTTTTTCCCAAAGGGAATGATGACACACTTTTTGTCATTGAGGTTAAGGCCATGGTTCTGACACAGGTCGTTGGTCTCAGTGAGGCCTTTCTGCAGGATGTCAACATCACTTGGGGAATGAATAATAGCTCCCAACTTGCAATTGTTTGCGAACCTTGTCAGACAAGTCCCTTTGTGTTGGCCTGGACTTCAGAGAAGTAGATACCAAATAGGATAAGTCCCAGGACTGAACCCTCTGGGACTCCACTTGTGACTGGTCAGCAGTCTGACTTGGAGTAAGCTGTTTTCTTACTGTGGGTTCTATCTGTGAGCCAGTTTGCAACCCACCTTGTGATATAGGGGTTAATGCCTAGCTTAGTAAAGTGTTTCTATGATTCCTGAGTAGGAAATGGTATCAAAGCCCTCAGTTAGATCAAGGTAGGCTGTATGACCCACCTTGCTTTCATCTACAGCTCTAGTGACTGACTCAACAAATTCGACCAGGTTGAGAAGGCATGATCTACCCTTCACAAAACCAAACTGTGTGGGATTCAGAGTTTGGAGATTCCCTACTTCCTTGTTTATTAAGTCCATGATGATGCATGCCATAGCTTTGCATATCAGACTAGTCAGGCAAATGGGGCAATAGTTCCCAGGGTTTGCAGTCACTCCTCCTCTGCAGAGAGGGATGACTATAGCAGTGCGCCATTTGGTAGGGACAAAGACTAAGGTGAGGTTGTGATTGAACAGGGCACACAGGTGTGGTGCCAGTTCACTCTGTAGTTCATGTAGAACACAGCCAGGGATATTGTCAGGTCCCATAGAGGCTGTATTCTTGGCCTTGGACAGTGCTGTTTTAACCTGTGCAGCAGTAATACTGGGTGCTTGGCAAGCTACTGGTATTGTGATTGGTCCTTTGGGGGGGGGGGGTGAGACGGGTAAAGTTGGCACTGAATCTGTGGTCCAGTATATTGGCAATATCTGTTGGCTCGGTATAGGAGGTGCCATTGTGCAGTTGCTCAGAGCAAATCTAAGTATTGACGTGTAGATTCTTGACATAACTGTAGAAGGCCTTGTGGTTGTCTTTACTACCTGCTGCAATTCTGCTTTCATAGCTAGCTTTAGAGGATTTGATGAGGGATCTCACTTTTTGTTGAGACTGATAAGGGAGTTTTTCTAGTTTTGAGACTTCACATTATTCCACATCAGTTTCTTCCTTCTGTTGTGGAGTTTGTTTATGGCAGGGGACCAGCAGATTGGCTTCCTTTTTTTGGAGGAGAACGCATTGGTTCTATTGGGTATGGTGAGATCCATGTATTTCTGTACACTTTCATACAGTGCATTGGTGTATGATTAGGCAGTCAGGCAACTATTCTCTGTTTGCATGGGAGCCATGAAGTTAGCCACCTCTATTTTTAGGAGCCCAAAGTTAGCTTTGGAGAAGTTTTTCATGGGGGGTTACCTTTGCATGATGTGAATTTCCACGTTAATTAGTTTGTGGTTAGATCTCACCAGGGAGGAGTTGACTTTTGGTGTAGAGCAATAGTCGCCCATGTTAGTAATGACCAGGTCAAGAATGTTGCTACCTCTTGTGGGGGTAAGAACAAGCTGGTTCAGAGCACTGGAATTAATGAATTCCAGGAAATGTTGGGCAAGTGTATTGGTTCATGAGTAGTTTTCCCAGTTAATTGAGGGGTAGTTGATATTGCCCTGTATGAGAGTGTTAGGTTGGACCCTAATATTCTTCAGGGTGCTTCAGAACATGGAGTATGAGTCTTGGGACATGGTTGGGGACCTATAGCAGGCTACAACCTGAATCACTGTCTTACCCAATGCTAGCTGCACCTGAAGTATCTCTGATGCGTTATGTTGGGATACTAGTCTGGAGGTGTGTGCATCCTTCATGAATATGGAAACACCACCATTTTTGGAGCTTTGGTCCAAGTTCTGGGGCTGAAAGGTGTGGAATGAGTTATAGCCTGGTAGTGCAGGGGTGCTTTCTGTTGCTTTGAACCAGGTCTCTGTTACAGCACAAATGTCGATGTCCTCCATTTTAAGGAGTGCTTCGAGTGAATGCATTTTTAGTGCATTTTGAGATTTAGACTTCTAGCATTGAGCAGCATGACCCTCAGATTGCATTTGTTTGTAGTTGTTACGGTGGTAATTTGGTCTTTGGAACACCACATAAAAAAGGCATTATAGGTCTGGCAAGAGCCTAGGCCAGTATCTGGAAGCCTAGGGTTGACAGATGCAGGCCATCTCTGGCAAAGCATCGAGGTCTGTCAATCACATCATCCCAGGCAGACAGATACTGGATCCCCTTGGAATGACACTAGAAACTTAGCAAATTGTTGAAATTAATAATTTTCTGTTTGTACTGTGGTATAATTCTTGGTGATGGTAGGATGCTGCTCATGGCTAGGGCCATACCCGCCTGGGCTACATAATCCGAGAGCTCCTCCATGTCTCTTTTCATGCAGTCCAGGGAGGTATTTATCAGGTCATTCACACCCACATGTACAATGACAGAGTCTTATTTGTACCTGTTGTTGAGGGACCTGAGTGTGTGCTTTATGTAGCGGATCCTGGTACCTGACCGGCAGCTGACTGTTACTTTCTCCTTATTCAACCTAGTGAGTGGGACATCAGTGTGCCTCACTATCGAGTCACCTATGACTTGTGTGTTGGGCATGCTGTTTTGCCTTAGGGGCTTTGGTTGAGTGGCACACTGTTTAGTAGAGTTATGTGTCTCATGATTAGTGTTGTGTTGTGTTGTGTTGGTCGCGTGCATTTCTGCCATGGAGGCCTCTACTGTTTGGATAGACTTTTATTGAGAGCCTCCACGAAGGTGGGTGTGTGGTTTGTGTTTTTATGTGAAGGCAGTGCTGGTGTGTGTTCTGGAGGGCGATGTGTTTCATGTGGTGTGGTGCATGTGTTGACCTTCTCTTCTTGACCGTTCCAGTCTTGGCTGGAGAGTGTGTGGCTTCCAAGTTGGATATGTAAGTGCATCTCTCACAAGTCCAAGTGTTGGGAGGTAAGAGGAGAGTGTCAGTGTACATGTGGCAGTTGCTACATTGCCCCAGGATGCCCAAGTTCACCAGGCTAATAGGAGAAAGGACGGGGAACAGACCTTTAGACATGCCCGGAAGGGGGGCATTAGTAATAATTACTGGAGCTGTTTCCTTTTAGAACGTTTAGTGCTGTTAGCACTCGTGTGTGCTACAATAATTGCGAGAAGAAGTCTAATAAAGTGCTAGACTAATAAGCTAGTTAAAGTGCAGGAGAGGAGAGAACTAGCAGATCTTAGGGAAAAATTGAAGAGCAGACTTCTTGAACCGCTCAGAAGCTTACAAACAGTCCTGGATACTGCAAATCTGTTTCTGAACTAGACTAGTTACAGGAAAGGCGGGAAACAAGTGCAAACATGGGCTTTTAAACCAGAAAGTTGAAAGAGATAGAAAAACTGCCCAAATGGCAAATAAACTACAATTTATGGGCAAGAAACCACTCCTCTTGTGGTAGATAGGCTACCTAGTGCTTACCATGCCCACTGATAAGCTAGAAGTCTTCCTTCCAACATCAAATGGCTTGAAGGGGCTCAGAAGTTTGAAAACAGTTCTGGATACAGCATACCTGTATCTGGACTAGACTAGTTGCAGCAAAGGCAGGAAACAAGCTTAGAACTTTTTTTTTTTACATAAAAGCAGCTAAAACAGCACTAAAACAATGCAAATGCAGTGCAAGCTAGAACACTTGAGCTGTAACAATATTAAACCAAATACAGTTTAAAGAAATGCAATTTATTCAAATAGTATTCTGAACTGAATTCAATTATTGTTTTATTCAACTCTGAACAGTTAAAAACTTTCAAAAAATATACTTATCAGCTCTATATTTCCAGATTGTTTGAGATGCACACTCAGCCAGAACACAAGGAGATTCTAGCAATGGTAGATTATAGCAAAGTGTTTTTTTTTATTTTAGTAAAATGGAAAGGAAGAAAGTAAGAACAGAAGATAAGTCAAGGTTAAAAAACTAAGTGGTTTGGCCTTCTCAAATGTCCTGTCTGTATTAAGTCGAACGAGCTAATGACACTAGACTGGGAGGAGTGTCCCAGATCAAACTTACAGTAGGGGCGGGCAACTGCAAAGCCACCAAGTATAAGAACAAGACACAAATAGATTGGGAGGGTGGTAAACAATTACAGCTAGATACTACCTACACTATTTTAGGCAGAAAACACTACAGAAATGCTTATCACAGCAGAAAAACAGCAGTGAGCCACTAAATGAAAGTTTTAAACAGATAAAGGAGCAAGGAGACTCTAGAGAATGCTTTTAACTGCAAACAAATCAGTTATATGATACACTCCTTGGCAGGAAATCAGAACAAACAAACAGATGTTTAACAAATGGAGAAAATGCATTTCTAGTTAATACCTTACACACAGTGAAACTAGCTAGAAAATATTTACAAACAGTGTGACAGTAAAAAACGTATTTATCAGGCCCTGTAAGGCAGACAATTTTAGTGCAACAATGCAGATTAGTTTACAGCTGTAAAATACAGTAAAACATATGCAGCAGACAACAAGCGCTATAAATATCTAGAATAAGCGATAACTAGTAAAATAAGTAAACAAACAGGATACCTATTGTTATATATCACAGATCAGAGTTTTGGTCAGTGCCCCTCCTCCATTTAGCTCTGTGTGAAATGGCAGAAACACTCACAAGGTAACTTCTTAAGTAACAGAAGCTTGAAACCTGAAGCAAATAATTAGTAGGGCATATGGGGGCACAGCTGGTATACATAATCAGCATACATATAGTTATCATGGGATATGGTGGCACAGCTGGTATACATAATTAGTATAGATATAATTAGCATGGGTATGGAGGGCACACCTGGTACATAAAATTGGTATAGATATAATTAGCAGGGGAACAGGGTGACATCTGGTATACATAATTGGTACGTATATAGTTATCAGGGGGTAAGCGTGCACATCTGTTATACATAATTACTATAGATATAATTAGCAGGGGTTTGGAGGATACAGCTGGTATATATAATTGATATAGATATAATTAGCAGGGGGTATGGGGGCACAGCTATTCTATATAATTTTTACAGATATAAAAAGCAGGGGGTAGAGAGCACAGCTGGTATATATAATTGTATAGATATAATTAGCAAGGGGCTTGGAGGGTGTAGCTAGTATATATAATTGGTAAACACATAATTAGCCTGAGGCTATGGGGTAAGAGCTGGTATACAAAATTGGTATAGAAAAAAATAACAGGTATGGGGCCCTACTGGTACATATAGTGGGGACATATATATAATTAGCTAGATGGGCACATCTAGTATATATAATTGGTATAGAAATAATTAGCAGGCAGTATGGGGGCTCAGCTGGTATATATAATTGGTACAGATATATTAGCATGGAGTATGGGGCACAGCTGCTATACATAACTGGTATAGCTATAATTAGCAGAGGGTATGCAGAGAGCAGCTGGTATACATAATTAGTATACATATAATTAGCAGGGAGTATGGGGGCAGAGCTGGTATACATACTTGATATAGATATAATTAGCAGGGAGTATGGGGGCACAGCTGGCATGCATGATCGTTATAGATATAATAAGCAAGGATATGGGGGGCACACCTGGTACACATAAATGGTATAGCTATAATGAGCAGGGTGAATGCGGGAACAGCTGTTATACATAATTGGTATATATATAGTTATCAGGGGGTATGGGTGCGCAGCTGGTATATATAATTAGTATAAATATAATTAGCAAGGGTATGGGGCACAGCTATTCTATATAATTTGTACAGATATAAACAGCAGGTGGTATGGGGGCACAGCTGGTATACATTATTGGCATAGATATAATTAGCAGGGGTATGGGGGGCACAGCTGGTACACATAATTGGTATAGATATAATTATCAGGGTGAACGTGGGACAGCTGGTATACAGAATTGGTATACATATAGATATCAGGGGGTATGGGTGCGCAGTTGGTATACATAATTAGTATAAATAAAATTAGCAAGGGTATGGAGGGTACAGCTGGTAAATATAATTGGTATAGATATAATTAGCAAGGGTATGGGGCAAAGCTATTCTGTAGAATTTTTACAGATATAAACAGCATGGGTATGGGGGCACAGCTGGCATACATACTTGGTATAGATATAATTAGCAGGGAGTATGGGGGCACAGCTGGCATGCAAAATCATTATAGATATAATTAGCAGGGGTATGGGGGCACACCTGGTACACATAATTGGTATAGATATAATTAACAAGGGGTGTGGAGAGCACAGCTGGTATATAAACTGGCAAACATAGAATTAGCCGAGGCTAGGGGGTAACAGTTGGTATACATATTGGTACAGACATAATTAGCAGGGGGTATGGGGTCATACTGGTACATGTATTGGGTGTAGATATAATTAGCTGGGTGGGTACAGCTAGTGTATATAATTGATATAAATATAATTATCAGGGGGTATGGGGATCAACTGGTATATATAATTGGTATAGATATTATTAGCTTGGAGTATGGGGACACAGCTGGTACACATACATGTTATAGCTATAATTAGCAGGGGTATGGGGGCATACCTGGTATACATAATTGGTATTGATGTAATTAGCAGGCGGCATGGAGGCAAAGCTGGTATACATGACTGGTATAGATATAATTAGCAAAGGGTAAGGTGGAACAGCTGCTATGCATAATTGGTATAGATATAGCTATCAAGGGGCATGGGGGCCATGCTGGTATATATACTTGGTATAGCTATAATTAGCAGGACATACAGGGAGACATCTGGTATATATAATTGGTATAGATATAATTAGCATAGGGTATGGGGGCACAGTTGGTATACACAATTGGGATAGATAATTAGCAGGAGGTATGGGGGCACAGTTTGGTATATATAATTGGCATAGATATAATTAGCAGAGGGTGTGGGGCACAGCTATCTATAATTGCAATAGATATAATTAGCGGGGCTATGGGGGAACATCTGTATATATCAGCTGTGACCCATACCCCCTGCTAATTATGCTATAGATATAATTAGCAGGGGGTATGGGTCACAGCAGATATATACATATTTGGATTAGATATCAGTAACAGGGGGTATGGAGCATGGCTGGTACACATAACTGGTATGGATATAATTAGCAAAGAGTGTGGATGGTACAGCTAGTATATATACTGGCATAGGTACAATTAACATGGGGTATGGGGACTTAGTAGGTATACATAATTGGTATAAATAAAATTAGCAGGGGGTATGGGGGACCTGGTGTGGTATATACTTGGTATAGATATAATTTTCTGGGGCACGGGATACAGCTGCTATATATACTTCCTAAGATATAATTAGTAAGGAGTATGGGGACACAGCTGGTATATATTATTAATATAGATATAACTAGCAAGGGGTATGGGAGATCAGCCATTTTTATGTAATTAGTATTGATATAATTTGTGGGGGGTATGGGGGCACAGCTGGTATATATAATTAGTACAGATATAATTTGTGGGGTGGTATGAGGCACAGCTGCTACATATAATTGTTATAGATATAATTAGCAAAGGGTCTGGTGACATAGCTTCTATACATAATTGGTATAGATAACATTACCAGGGGGTATGGGGGCACAGCTGGTATTTCTACTTGGTACAGATACAGTTAGCAGGGGGTTTGGGAGCACAGCTGGTATATAAAATCGGTGTAGATATAATTAGTAGGGGGGCTGGTGGCACAGCTGGTATATATAAATGAAGTTTGGCAACAGACTAAGTTATCCTGGGACATCTTCATGGGGGGGGTTAGGTTAATATTAAGGGGAGTTAAGTGGGTTGGGGAGGTGAAAGGGTTAAGTGGAGGCAGGGATGTTTGGGAGGAAATGAGATAATGATGGGGAGGGGCTTAAGAGGTTTAGTCTAGTGTAGCTGGGTTAAGCAATCACATTTTGGCATGAACTTGCTAAGGCAAGGTACGTCCATGATGACCTGTAGGTTTCTGGGTGGAAAAGGTAGGACTTAGGTTATTGATTGGTGGGCAGCACACATATACATGTATAGTTAGATAGATATAGATATACATATGTATTATATATATATATATATATATATATATATATATATATATATATATATATATATATATATCTATATATATATATATAATTTTTTTGGGAGGGGGGCCAGACAAGGGGTATTTTGGTAAGGGGGATCTGGGCCATGGTGTAGCAGAGGATTAGGGTGCATTTCATTGAGGCTCTTCTTCTACTGGTCAGGGTAGGGCAGTGTACTGGCACCCTCGTTTGTGTTCTTTAACCTGTCACGCTCATGGCTTGTTCCCTTTGTTTGCTCCAGTGTGGTGGGTGGTGTAGTATTTTTGCTCATCGGTGGTCTTGGGGTATGGTTGGTTGGTCGGTCGGACTGTTGTGAGGCTGAGAGGTGGCCGGTAGTATTGTTTAACCTGGTGGCTAGGGTTTCATAGCTCTGCTCTGTGCAGATTATCCGATCAGGACTATATTTTGCTTTGTGCTTCGGATTGTCATCAGAACACAGTGGTTTCCTGGCAGGTTAGTGATACAGCGTGTTGGGCTGAAGTTGTTCAGACTTCGTATACTTCAGAGAATGCATGCTAAGAGAACTCCTGCTGTTTCGGCGAGTTCTAAGTTTATATGTACGTTATTTGAATCAACAGTATTGGAGTCATTAATAGGTGTGGGGAAGCAGCTCGACAATGCCTTTTTACATTGTACTGATTTCTGGTGAGGGGAATCAGGTGAGTTTTGGAGCTCATCTTCACTGATAAAATATATGCGGACTCCAGATCTGATGTCCTAGCAACCTTATTAGGTTGGGAACAAGATGGTGTTTGCTTTCTTTTTCGCGAGCTTGGTGGTGCATACCTCGCGCATGCTCATCGTGGGCCGAACGGTCAAGGGGAAAGGGGGCAGGGATGATTAGCATAGCAGTGCCCTGCTTGCAGAATGGCAATCGCTCCTCTAACTAATGTTGCAGTTAAATATTAAGTAACTGTTCACACACACACACACACACACACACACACACACACAAAAAAAACGACTCTCGCAGAACCAGACTCATTCTTACAACATAGGTTCATAGGTTCATAGGTTCATACTAGGCTATCTGCCCTGGGGCAATTATAAGCCTAGCCCGATTCTGTATGGCTTACGCCACCCCTTGATTTGAGTATACTGTGCCCTTTTTAAGGTTTATTTTACTGTGCCTCTGTCTAATAGTGACACGGGAGTAATCCCTGGGACAAACCTACAATCCCCCATCCACCTATCGAGATTCTTCTTGAAGAGATTCAGTGAGGTGCTCTGCCTCACATGAACTGGAATTCTATTCCAGAGTGAAGGGAGCCTCTGGGTTATGAACCTGTCCCTCCAGCAAGTTCTATTTATTTCTGTGCTGAGGTTCAAGTCCCTCAAGCATGTGGCTGTAAGGGATTTAGATTTACTGAGGTGGAGCATGTCCATTAATTCTGGATTTGACATAGCTTTGTATGTCAGGCATAGATCGGCTCGAAGTAGGCGGTATGCAACTGAGTAGAGCTGGAGTTTTTTTAACCGAGCAGCATATGGCATCTGTTTGAGACCCTTGATCCTCTTGTTGAGATACTTTTGGGGTCTTTCTAACTGCTGCAGGTGTCGGGTAAGGTACATCCCAAAAGGGGCATTGTATTCTATGATGGGTCTGATGAGGGATGAATAAAGGGGCACGATTACCTCTCTTGATCTAGATGTGAAACCCTTTGTGATGAGGTGGGCTATGTAGAAGGTCTTTCTAACCACTTTGGCAATGTGGTTTTCAAAGGAGAGATTGCTATCAACTTGGGTCCCCAGGTCCCTAATAACTTTCTCTGTACTTAATGGGTTTCCGTCTATGTGGTAATTTGTGGGCACATTGTTTTTGCCAAAGGGTATGACTATACATTTTTTGGCATTTAGCTTTAAACCATGGCGCTGGCACCAGTTATCTGTCTCTGTGAGACCTTTTTGAAGGACGTTTGTGTCAGCTGGAGAGTTGATTATGGCGCCCAGTTTGCAGTCATCTGTGAACTTGGTGAGCCATAGTCCTCCCATGTTTGCCTGTACCTCGGAAAAGTATATACCGAACAAGAGTGGTCCCAGGACAGAACCCTGTGGGACACCACTTGTGACCAGTTTTGAGTCTGACATGGCTCCAGCAACTCTCACTCTGCGGGTTCTGTCTTTGAGCCTGTTTGTGACCCATCTTGTGACATAGGGGTTTATATTTAAGTTGGATAGCTTATCTATGATGCCCGAGTGGGGTATTGTGTCAAATGCCTTTGCAAGGTCCAGATAGGCTGTGTGGACTACCTTTCCTTCATCTATGGCTTTGGTGACTGTTTTGAAGAAGTCAACCAGGTTCAAAAGGCAGGATCTGCCCTTGACAAAGCTGAACTGGGTAGGATCTAGTATTTGTAGGTCCCCAATGTCTTTGTTTATGAGCTCCATGATGATCCTCTCCATAGCCTTGCAGACTAAGCTAGTCAGGCTTATGGGGTGATAGTTTCCAGGGTCCGTAGAGGCTCCACCTTTGTGGAGTGGGACCACTGTTGCTGTACGCCATTCTGTGGGCACATATCCTGTAGTGAGGCTGAGATTGTATAGCTGTTTTATTTGAGGGATTAGTTCCTCTTGGAGTTCATGTAGGACGCAACCTGGGACGCCATCTGGTCCCATGGAAGCAGTGTTTTTTGCTTTGGAGAGGGCAGCCTTCACGTGAGCATCAGAGATGTTTGGGAGGCAGCCCTCTGCCAGGATAGATACTTGCTCTTTTGGGGGGGGGGTGGAGAAGTTTGCACTGAACCTGTCTGCCAGGATATTGGCGATGTCTGTGGGTTCAGTGTATTTTTTGTCATTTAGAATCAACTCAGAACAAGTCTGGGAGTTGCATCCCAGGTTCCTAACATAACTGAAAAAAGCCTTATGATTGTCTTTGGTGTCCTGTGCAATTTTTCTGTCAAAGCTGGCCTTGGAGGATTTTATGAGGGATCGTAATTTTTTGCTAGTACTGATCAGAGATGCCTTCCCTATTAGGGATTTTGCTCTATCATGTAGTAGCTTCCTCCTTCTGTTGTACAGTTTATTTATGGCAGGGGTCCACCAGACTGGATGCCTGACTTTGGATGATTGGGTCTTGGTTTTGTTTGGGATAGCATGATCCATGCATTCCTGGAGATGTCCGTAGAATGCGTTTATATAGGATTCTGCAGTTTCGGCCATAGTTTCCACTGGCCCTGGGGCCTTGAAGGATTCCACTTCAGTTTTGAAAAGTGAGAAGTTCACTTTTGAGAAGTTTTTCACTGTGGTTTTCTGGGCTGGGGGTGGGGTCGGGATGTGGACATCCAGTGAAATTAATTTATGGTCTGATCTTACCAATGAGGGATATACTTCTGGTGTGGAGCATAGAGTCCCCATGTTGGTAATGATCAGGTCTAGTATGTTGTCCCCTCTTGTGGGAGTGGTGACTAGTTGTTCCATAGCATTTGAGTTTATAATTTCCAGGAACCTTTGGGCTAAGGTGCTGGGGCTTGAGTAGTGCTCCCAGTCAATGTTTGGGTAGTTGAAGTCGCCCAATATAATGGTGTTCGGAGAGATCTTCATGTTCTCCAATGTTTTCAGGAAAGCCGAGTGGGATTCCTGACTTTGAGAGGGTGGTCTGTAGGATGCTATAAACTGAAAAGCAGTCTTGCTCACTGTTAGTTGCACATGGATGGTCTCCGATACTTCGTGCAATGCCACTAACCTGGAGGTGTGGATATCCTTGATAAATATGGAAACTCCCCCTCCTTTTGTGGTTCGGTCCGGGTTTTGGGGCCGAAAAGCATGATATGAGGTATAGCCTGGTAGTGCTGGGGTGCTCTCTGGAGCCTTGAACCAGGTTTCTGCCACTGCACAGATATCGATGTTCTCCATACTGAGGAGAGCTTCGAGTGCGTGCATCTTGAGGTTAAGACTTCTGGCGTTTAGCAGCATTACCCTTAGTTTCTTGTTCCTTGTGCTGTCTATGGGGGTGGGTTTGACTTTTGAGCCTTGCCTAAAAAAGGCACTATGGGGGTGGCAAGAGCCTTTGCCAATATCTGAAAGCCCAGTGGTGACAGGTGCAAGCCTTCCCTAGCGAAGCAACATGGCTTGTCGAGCATGTCATCCCAGGCTGACAGACACTGGATCCCCTTTGAATGACACCAAAATTTTAGCCAATTGTTAAAATTGATCATTTTGTCTTTGTACTGTGGCTTCATTCTAGGTGAGGGTAAGATGCTGCTCAAGGACAGGGTCATACCAGCCTGGGCTACATGATCAGAGAGCTCCTCTATGTCTCTTTTCATGTAGTCCAGGGAGGTACGTCTCAGGTCATTCACACCAGCATGTACAATGACTGAGTCATATTTGTATTTGCTTTGGAGTGTCCTGAGTGCTTGCATTATGTGGCGGATCCTAGCACCTGACAGGCAGCTCACCGTGACATTCTCTTTATTCAGCCTGGTGAGCGGGACGTCAGTGTGTCTGACAATAGAGTCACCTATTACAAGAGTATCAGGTGTGTTATTCAGCCTTAAGGGCTGTGGCTGCTTGGCACACTGACTTTGTGGGCTATGTGTTGTGAGTGTTTTGTTTTGAGGTAGTGTTTGCTTGGATGTCTGCTTTGGAGGTCTCTGTTGCTTAGGTAGATTTTTATTTAGAGCCTCCGAGTATGTTTTTGTGTATTTATGTGTTTGGTTCGCTGATGTGGTGGGACTATGTGATACTGGAATTGTGTTGTGTGAGGTTACCTTCTCCACCTGACTGGTTACACCAGTTTTGAGATGAGAGAGCTCAGCCTCCAGTTTGGCTAAATAGTTGCATCTCTCACATATATTTGAACCTGTTTGGAGGAGGAGAGGGTTGTCTGTGTACATGAGACAGTTGTAACATTGCCTCAAAATTCCCAGATTCACCAGCTGGACTGGAGAGGAAACCATTGACTGACCTTTGGACATGCTAGAGTAATATAGGGAAACTGAATTTAAGATGGACCAATAGAGGACAGGGTATTCGTAGAGAGTATAAGAGTAAGTAGTGCTTATGGTTTAATAGTGCTAACTTGTAGGATTACTTAATTGGACCAGTGAAGGGCCTTAGAATGAGAATATGGTGTTTAAATTGAGAGATAGAGCAGTTCTAAGGGAAAAAGTGAAGAGCAGACTTTGTGGAGCCAGGAATAGTTTAAACCCAATTAGGTTGCGCTGCCCGCTGTTGCGCTATGCACAAAACCGCGCAAAAGAGGGTTTTAAGAGAGGAAGATGAAGGAGTTTGGAATTGACCCAAAATGGCCAATAAAACTACAGTTTCAAGTCATTAACCACTTCCACAGGGGCAGGCAGGCTGCTCAATGTTTTTCACTGCCACTGATCAACAGAGAGACTTCCCTTTAGCCCAAGCAAAAAATGGCCTCCAAGAAACTTACAAACAGTTCAAGAACAGCAAGCCTGTAACTGAACTTTTTTAAATCTCATAAAAGTGGGAAAAAAGCAAGATTTTTTTAGTTTTTTTGTTTTTTTTCAGAGATAGCAGAGGTTCACAAGTATCAACAAGTTATAACAGTGCAGTAAATGACCCCACACAAGAGTGCTAGGCCAAAGACATATAAAATGCAAGTTTTGAGAAAAAAAAACGATTTTAAAAATAAGTGCAAACAGGAAATTCAGTAAACAGTTCTAGGTTGTGCTCTAAATACAGTTACTAATGCAGAAATCAAGTTTAACAAGCCAGAAAATGCTCAAAATAGGCGGCTATGCAGAAAAACTTAGCAAATAAACAGAGGAAAAATACTTAAAATCTCAAAAGTGGCTCCTTTCTTCTCTCAGCGTTTTCTCCTCTTGGTGGGTGCTTCACCAACAGCCAACAAGCCTGAAAAGATGCCAAAACCACGAGGCAACCAAGTTTTGAGAGAGAAAGATGAAGGAGTTTTGGAATTGACCCAAAATGGCCAATAAAACTACAGTTTCAAGTCAGTAACCACTCCCACAGGGGCAGGCAGGCTGCTCAATGTTTTTCACTGCCACTGATCAACAGAGAGACTTCCCTTTAGCCCAAGCAAGAAATGGCCTCCAAGAAACTTACAAACAGTTCAAGAACAGCAAGCCTGTAACTGAACTTTTTTTAAATCTCAGAAAAGTGGGAAAAAAGCAAGATTTTTTTTGTTTTTTTGTTTTTTTCAGAGATAGCAGAGGTTCACAAGTATCAACAAGTTATAACAGTGCAGTAAGTACTACTTACATAAACATGATGTAAGTAGTAGTGACTGCACTGGAGCATGCGTGTGGCCTGAGTGGCATTTGTGGGGGAGCTATTGCTGTGTGCTCTCTTGTTGGCAGGAAGAATGGCGAGGGTACAATGACAGATTTGGGAACTTGCTGGTAGTGTGATGATTGCTGTTGCAGCTCTGTGACTGTGGAGTTGGTTTGACAGAGCCAGGCTTTCTTTAGTTATGTTAGGAACCTGGGTGGCAATTCCCAGATATGCTCAGAATTAGTCCAAAATGACAAAAAATGCACCGAACCCACAGACATTGCCAACATCCTAGCTGACAGGTTCAGCGCAAACCCCCCCCCTCCCCACCAAAAGGGCAAATATCTATCCCAGCAGAGTGCTGCCCCCCCTGACATCTCAGATGCTCAGGTAAGAGCCACCCTCTCCAAAGCAAAAAACACAGCATCAATGGGACCAAACAGTGTCCCAGGCTGCG
This sequence comes from Protopterus annectens, assembly GCF_019279795.1. Taxonomy (NCBI): domain Eukaryota; kingdom Metazoa; phylum Chordata; order Ceratodontiformes; family Protopteridae; genus Protopterus; species Protopterus annectens. Next base: position 1,631,789,336 of record NC_056743.1, on the reverse strand, counting down.
TCCTACATGAACTCCAAGAAGAGCTAAACCCAAACATAAAACTACTGTTCAATCTCAGCCTTACTACAGGATATGTACCCAAAGAGTGGCATGCAGCAACAATGGTCCATCTCCACAAAGGTGGTGCCTCAACGGATCCTGGAAACTATCGCCCCATAAGCCTGACTAGCTTGGTCTGCAAAGCTATGGAAAGGATCATCATGGACCTCATAAATAAAGATATTGGGGACCTACAGACACTGGATCCTACCCAGTTCGGCTTTGTTTAGGGCAGATCCTGCCTCTTAAACCTGGTTGATTTCTTTGAAACAGTCACCAAGGCCATTGACGAGGGGAAGGTGGTCCACACAGCCTACCTAGACCTCATAAAAGCCTTCGATACAATACCCCACTCGGGCATTATAGATAAGCTCACCAGCTTAAATGTAAACCCCTATGTCACTAGATGGGTTGCAAACTGGCTCAAGGACAGAACCCACATGGTTAGAATTGCTGGTGCCATGTCAGACTCCAAACCAGTTGCAAGTGGCGTCCCACAAGGCTCAGTCCTGGGACCTCTCTTGTTCGGTATATATTTCTCGGAGGTACAGGCCAACACGGAAGGACTGTGGCTGACCAAGTTCGCAGATGACTGCAAACTGGGTGCCATAATCGACTTTCCAGCTGACACAAGCATCCTCCAAAAGGGCCTCATAGAAACAGACAACTGGTGCCAGAGCCATGGCCTCAAGCTAAACGCCAAAAAGTGTATAGTCATCCCCTTTGGCAAAAACACAGTGCCCACAAATTACCACATAGGTGGTAATCCATTAAGTACAGAAGAAGTAATTAGGGACCTGGGGACCCAAGTTGATCGCAATCTCTCATTTGACAACCACGTGGCCAAAGTGGTTAGAAAAACATTTTATATAGCCCACCTAATCATGAAGGGATTCACATCTAGATCAGGGGAGGTCATCATGCCTCTTTACTCATTCCTCATCACGCCCGTAATTTAGTACAATGCCCCTTTTGGGATGTACCTTACCAGACACCTGCAGCAACTGGAAAGACCCCAAAAGTACCTCACCAAGAGGATCAAAGGGCTCAAACAGATGCCATATGCTGCCCGGTTAAAGAAACTCCAGCTCTACTCAGTGGCATACCGCCTGTTCAGAGGCAATCTGTGCCTGACGTATAAAGCCATGTCCAACCCAGAATTAATGGACATGCTGCACCTCAGAAAATCCAAATCCCATCGAGCTATTACTCTTAGGTTTGTACTATTTTGTAGATAACTTATAGTATCTCAGAAACCACTTAGATTACACTTGTACTGTTAGTATTTGCTCATCCAGATGAGTGCTTACATGTGAGGCTAAGAAATTCTGCCTGTGTTGCTTGGTTGTCAAGATATTTAGAAATACATGAAATTCAGGACAACATAAATACATTTACATGAACAATAATTAATTCATCTCCTGCATTAGACAGAAGTCAAATATCAACACTGTGTGTTTGCCATTGTGTAAGCTTTAAGGTGAAATCTTTTAATACTTTGTAGATAGCATGGTTTTGAAATTAGTTTAGTCTTGGGTTTTGTACATTGTGGAGGGTACATTTTGGTATTGACTTTGTGCTTGACTGTGGTGGACACTGAATGCTTTGCCCATTTGAAGAACCGCAAATTTCTTTTGCGGGCTTTAGGCAGGGTGTGAAGTTTGCCTGAGGTAGTGTGGTAGGCTGCATGGGCTGGTTGGTGCAGATGTGGTGCTGCTTAAATGTCGTTTGTGAGCTGTCACTGTATATTCACCATACCTCATCTGTACAGATTAATCTTGCAGGACTTCCAGATTTTGCCGCATATTTGGTGTTCCCCCTAAACAAGTACTTTCTAGCAACAGGACTGAAGTCAATGAATAATGACAAACATTTGAGTTTGAGACTCCACATCCTTCAGAGGATTCATGCTAATGCAAAACTCATTATTCAGTCATTTGTTAGTTTACCCGGGTAGCGGACATTATGTCTCTTCATGTGTGGAGTTTAGTGGTAACGTACTCGACTGGTAGTTAAATCTATCTTGGGTATTTGATCAGGTCAGTGGAGGCATAGCTTCAGTTATGGATGCTTTGTCATATATGTGAGTGGCAGTGGTACATTCCTTTCTGGGTTGGCAGGATAGGTTGTCCTTGAAGATGTCTTAGAATGTGTGGTATGTATTTTAGATGATTTATATCTTTTTTCTTTCTTGCAGATGGGGTCTTGGAATGCTGTGGCTGTGATTTGGAATAGGTGGGTATAAGGTGGAGCTTTCTCTTTACATATTTAGAGGGCTTACTTTTTCTCCTTCTCTTTGTAGATGGTGTGCCAAGTACCAGCTGTGGTGATAACACAGTGAAATTGCAGATGATGGAAGCAGTGGCGAGCAAGGAGGTTACACATGGGGAGTATAAGTGGGTAACAGTTATGGATGAAAATGGGGTCTTGGAATGCTGCGGCTGTATTTGGAGTAGGTGGGTATAAGGTGGAGCCTTCTCTTTACATATTATAGGGTTTACTTTTGTCCTTTTCTTTGTAGAGCGTGGTGTGTCGAGTACCAGTTGTGGCGATACACAGTAAATTTGCCAATGATGGAAGCAGTGGTGAGCGAGGAGGTTACATATGGGCAGCACAAGTGGGCAACAGTTCCTGACAGAAATTGCTGAAGTGCAGAAGGCATCATGTGATGACTTGACAAGAGGATCTGAAAGGTGATGTTTTGATGGGATGGATGTTCTTGCCAGTTGAATGGGGCTCAAGGTGGGTCTGAGTATTACCTTAGTAAGGAATGTTAGACCTCTGCATTTAATTAGTGGGAGCTGATTATTGGGCTGGGATTTGGGGCAAGTAAGGAAAGGTAGGTAGGGGTGCTGAGGAGTGTGGGGATCCCACGGGATGAGTAGAGTCACGACATTCATAGAAGAATAGAAACTTATTATGCTGCAGCCCTATGGCTCTTGCAAGCCAGTGAAGTTCAATCCTTGCTTTCTTGGAACCTTGGGTGGTTGCGTTCACTCATCCAGTTTGAACCATAGGTGGGGGAAGAGACAATGAGGTGTCTGACAAGATGCTGGTGTTTATTCCTAATGAGTGGTATCTTTGGGAGTGACAAATTTGTCCCTTGAGTAGGTAGTGTTAATGTTGCATACCAGGTTAAGGTTTTACAGAATAGCACAAGGATCATTTCACTTGGGGTTTGGGTGAATTTTGTAAATAGGATTTAGGAAACATGGTAGGTAGATGGCTGTATTGGGGTGGTTTTAGAAACTGGGTGCATTGTTACAGGGGAGTTAAAAGGTTTAAAGGAAGCTTGGTTTAAAGGAAACTTGGTTGCAGGATAAGGCAGCTGTAGGACAATGGGTGCTGGTTTTCTGGCAGCCAAGGTAGGACATTAAAGTTGGAGTTAGACTGTTCCCTATGGTAATGGAGTTGTTGCACATATAGAACTGGGTAGTGGGTGGGCTAAGGTGATATGCTACCGTTAACAGGGTCTTGGGTGTGAGACTCGCTACTAGTTGTTTGACTGGGTGCTGTCTTGAGTTCAAGGGGTTATAGTTTGTTGTTTTGTTGTGGATATAAGCTGTCAATACATTCAGGTTGAGTCATGATTTCAGCTTTGAAGGCAGTGGGCTAAAAGGGTATGTGTTCTCTTGGTGTGGTTGTTCCGGTGTTACAACGAGGGTGTGGTAATCCTACTTTATTTAGTTTCATTAGGGTGTGTTTCAGTGACGGAATGGCAAAGGGGTTCATGATGGCATTCTAAGGTGCTTTACAGATGATAGGTACACCAAATGATGTTTGGCTTGACCCTTCCCTTTATGGGAAGTGGATTGAACAATTTTGGGTAGAAGGGAGGGGGAACAGCCTGGTCAGGCTGGTTGGCGGAGAACAGGGATAGGCTTGCCCTCTTCCGTTCCCCCTCTGATGTCTGGATGTTCATTTCAAGGATCTGGGGAAAGGAAATGAGTAGTTGAAGGAAGCTTGCTGAATAGATAAGCAAGCTGAAGTAAGAATGATGCGTATTTGATGGAAGGTAATTCAATGGATGGTGTATGAAGTGAGTTGGGACACTGCTTCATAAGTAAAGTAAGTGAGTAGAGGTATGGACGCTGCTTACTGGGGCAGGGTGAGTAGATACCCTGCCCTGATTAATATTACAATAAATGGTGTATGAAGTGAGATGGGACTCTGCTTCATAAATAAAGCAAGTGAGTAGAGGTATGGACACTGCTTACTGGGGCAGGGTGAGTAGGTACGCTGTCCTGATTAACATTACAAGAATGTTATGCTGTTTTTAGAATCAATTATATCATGAATAGTTGTAATTAATAAAGTTGGTCATCAAAGCTATGTTATGGAAATTTAATAAAGGTCGCCAAATGTAATTTGGTGTGATGTGTGTTATTGAAGGGGACAAGGACAGCTGGTAAAAATATAATTAGCAGGGGGTGTGTGGTGAACAGCTACTATATATACTTGTATAGATATAATTAGCAGGGAGTATGGGGACAAAGTTAGTTTGCATAGTTGGTATCAATATCATTAAAAGGGGTCTGCGGCACAGCTGGTATACATAATTGGAATAGATATAATTAGCAGGGTCTATGTTAAATAAATGAATGCTTGAAATGTCAAACGTCATATGGTCAACACCATATGATCGACATTTCAAGTGTTCGAAGGTTGACTTTAATGGTGCCGTACAGTGCAGAATGGGAGAATTTCCCTTTTCTGCACTGAAGTACGGTCTCGGAGTTGGTATATTTAAGTAGGGGGCTGTGGGGGTGCAGGGGGCTTGGCCCCTTGCTTGCACCGTTAAGGTATGTTTTTCTTTTTTTTTTTTTAATTATACATTCGAACTTTCAAATTTCGAACATATATTATCGAACATATGGTATTCGACATTTTGAAAGTTCAAATATATAACATAGACCCAATTAGCAGTGGGTATGTGGGCAAAGCTGGTATATATAATTGGTATACATTTAATTAGAAGGTGGATATGGGGGCACAGTTGGTATACATAACTGGTATGGTGGTCCCTGGTGATATATATACTTGGTATATATTAAATAAGCAGGGGATGTGGGGGTGCAGCTGGTATATATAATTAGTATAGATATAATTAGAAAGGTGGATGGGACACAGCTGGTATTTATAAATCATATAGATATAATTAGCAGAGGGTATGGGGCACAGCTGGTATTTATAAATCATATATATATATAATTAGCTGGGGGTATAGGGGCACAACAGTTACATATAAATGGCATAGATATAATTACAAAGGGTTTGGGGTACAGCTGGTGTATATAATTGTTACAGATAAAGCTAGCAGAGGTATGGGGAAACAGCTGGTGCATGTATTTGGGACAGATATTAATAGTAGGTATGAGGGCACAGCTGGTATATATAAATGGTGTAGGTATAATTGGCAGGGTTATGGAGGCACAGCTGGTATATATAATTAGTATAGTTATAATTATCAGGGGGGTATGGGCCACAGCTGGTACTGATAAATGATATAGATATAATTAGAATGGGGTATAGGGGCACAACAATTATGTATAAATGGCATAGATATAATTAGCAAAAGGTTTAGGGCACAGCTGATGTATATAATTGTTATAGATAAAACTGGCAGGGGTATGGGGGGACATCTGGTGCATATGTTTGGGATAGATATTAATAGTAGGTATGAGAGCACAGCTGGTATATATAAATGGTATAGCTATGATTAGCAGGGGTATGGGGGAACAGCTGGTGCATATATTTGGGATAGATATTAATGGTAGGTATGAGGGCATAGCTGGTGTATATAAATGGTATAGTTATAAATAGCAGCAGAATGGGGGCACAGCTGGTATATATAACTGGTATAGATATAATTAGCATGGAGTATGGGGCACAGCTGGTACAGTTATTTTATTTATTTATTTAGTTTATTTTACATTTGTTGAACGAGCCAATTTTCAGTGGAGGCCCAGGGCAAAACACTCCAGTCGTATGTCTTTGTAACGTGAGAGGAAATCAGAGCACCCAGAGGAAACCCACACGACTGCAGGGAGGACATGCAGATCCTGCCCAGAAGGCACCCCAGCCAAGAATCAAACCGCAAAATCTCTTGCTGTGAGGTGACAATGCTACCACTACACCACTAAGTCATTCAGCATATAATTTGTATAGATATTATTAGTAGGCATGAGGACACAGCTGGGGTATATATAAGTGATATAGATATTAGTGGCTGTATGCTGGGTGCAGCTGGTATATATAACTGGTATAGATATAATTAGGAGTGGGGCATTGGGGCATAGATGGTATATGTTAGAAAAATAAGTATTAATATGTGTGTATTAGTGCTTTTTAGAAGCCCAAAAGGGTTAATACATTTATTCTGCTTTATGTTGAACAAATCCATATTAATAACGAATGCTTTCTGACCTTGCATTTAGCTAGCACAGCTAAAATCTTGTTTATGTCTTAGGAAATGTACTGAGAAGCAGATGATTTTCTGCTTGGTTAGGGAAATAATGAATAGAACATGCTGCTTTCTATAATGTTATTAAACTTAGACAATTAGTCCTGTCTGTGTTATGAGAACATACACAGCTGCAGGAAGGATAGATAAAGTAGAACAAAGACCGCTTGAAGAATATGAACTATAATCTGTGATTGCTTTGTGCTCGAATGAGTAGAGTAGCTTGAAATGTAACACTGCACTGTAGAAGTAATTGCAACTAGCTACTGGTCTCCAAGGCCATGTTATTTTTGAAAAGGTGAATCTAGAAATGTTATGTCATGTCAGCAGAAAATCATGGACAGACAGCTGCTATGAAACAATATTGTAAACTTGTGATTCACTACGTCAACTTCAGTAGGCAATGTCTAGTAAAAATAGTATAAGAATGGTTTCACTTCCTGATTTTAGTTAGACAAACTCTGTATTTTTGCATGCATGTTTTTGTCTCCTTGCCACAAGAATTAAAGTGCCTTAACCTGAACCTTACGTGTATTGGTCTTTGAAGTTTTTCCTTTGACAGTATACATAATTAGTGCAGATATAATTAGCAGGGGTATGGGGCAAGGCATCTATATATAATTAGTATAGATATAATTATCAGAGGGTATGGGGGCATAGCTAGCATATATTATTGATAAAGATAAAATTTGCAGGGAGTATGCAGGGTGCAGCTGGTGTACATAATTAGTATAGATATAATTAGCAGGGGGTATGGGTCACAGTTGGTAAACATAACAGGTATAGATATAATTAGGAATGGGTGTGGAGGGCACAGCTGGTATATATAATTGGTATAGATATAATTAGCAGGGGTTATGAGGCATCGCTGGTGTATGGTGTGTGTATATATATATATATATATATATATATATATATATATATATATATAAAATTAGCAAGGGGAATGGTGGGGACCTCTGTTATATAAAATTGGTATAGATATAATTAGCAGGGGGTATATGGGCACAGTTGGTATATATAATTGGTATAGATATAATTATGTGGGGGCACAGCTGCTATACATACTTGATATATATATAGTTAGCAGGGGTATAGGGGGCACAGCTGGTGTATATAATTGATATAGATATAATTAGCAGGACTTATGAGGCACCGCTGTTTTATATATATATATATATATATATATATATATATATATATATATATATATAAAATTAGCAAGGGGAATGGTGGGGACCTCTGTTATATAAAATTGGTATAGATATAATTAGCAGTGGGTATATGGGCACAGTTGGTATATATAATTGGTATAGATATAATTATGTGGGGGCACAGCTGCTATATATACTTCATATAGATATAGTTAGGGGCATGAGGGGCACAGCTGGTGTATATAATTGGTATAGATATAATTATTTTGGGGCACAGCTGCTATATATACTTGATATAGATATAGTTAGCAAGGGTATAGGGGGCACAGCTGCTATATATACTTGATATAGATATAGTTAGCAGGGGTATGAGTGGCACAGCTGGTGTATATAATTGTTATAGATGTAAGTAGCAGAATGTTTGGTGATACACAGCTGGTATATATAATTGGCAGAGGCACAATAAGCAAAGCGTATGGGGCACAGCAGGTATATATAATTGGTATAGATACAATCAACAGGTGTATGAGGGCACATGTGGTATATATAACTGGTATAGATCTAATTAGCAGTCGTATAGGGGCACAGCTGATATATATAATTGGTATAAATGTAATTAGCAGGGGGTTATCAGGGCACAGGGAATATGGGGACACACCCAGTATATATAATTGGTACAGGCATATGGGGGCACAACAGGAATATGTACTTGGTATAGATATAATCAGTAGGGGTGTGGGGGCACAGCTGATACATGTACTTGATATAGATATAATTTGAGGGGGTATGGGGCAGATCTATAAGTGGTATAGATATGGGGCACATTCGGTGTATATAATCAGTATATGTATAATTACTAGGGTTCTAGAGGCAAACCTGGTTTATATAATTGGTATAGAGCATGGTGTATGGGGGCACAACTGGTATATATAATTGGCATAGATATAATAACCAGGGGGTATCAGGATCCAAGCTGGTTTATATATTTTGTTCTGCATATAATTAGCAGGGGGTGGCATTCTCAGCTGGAATATATAATTAGCATATAGATATAGTTATCAAGTTAGCATGGGGTTTGTGGGGTCCAGCTGATGTATTTAATTGGTATGGATGTAATTAGCAGAGGGCCCAACTGGTATACATACTTGGTATATTCATAATTAGCATGGGGGAATGAGGGCAGAGCTGGTATATATATAATTGCAGTAGATATAACTAGCAGGGGGTATGGGGGCACAGCTGGTACACAAATGATACAGATATAATTATAATATATAATATATAATTGGTATAGATACAATCAACAGGTGTATGAGGGCCCATGTGGTATATATAACTGGTATAAATCTAATTAGCAGTCATATAGGGGCACAGCTGATATATATAATTGGTATAAATGTCATTAGCAGGGGGTTATCAGGGCATAGGAAATATGGGGACACACCCAGTATATATAATTGGTACAAGTGCAATAAGTGGGCATATGGGGGCACAACAGGAATATGTACTTGGTATAGATATAATCAGTAGGGGTATGGGGGCACAGCTGATACATGTACTTGATATAGATATAATTTGAGGGGGTATGGGTCACAGCTATAAGTGGTATAGATACAATTTTCAGGGGGTATGGGTTTAGTGCTTGGATATATATATATATATATATATATATATATATATATATATATATATATATATATATATATATATATATCAGGGCTGGTAACTCAGCACATACGATCCGGAGTTCCGCTGTGGCGACCCCTAACCGGGAAAAGCCGAAAGACACAACACACACATATATATATATATATATATATATATATATATATATATATATATATATATATATATATATATATATATATAAAATTCATATAGATACATTTAGCAGGGGATATGGGGCACAGTTGGTGTATATAATCAGTATATGTATAATTACTAGGGTTCTGGAGGCAAACCTGGTTTATATAATTGGTACAGAGCATGGTGTATGGGGGCACAGCTGGTATATATAATTGGCATAGGCATAGATATAACAACCAGGGGGTATCAGGATCAAAGCTGATTTATATATTTTGTTCTGCATATAATTAGCAGGGGGATGGCAGTCTCAGCTGGAATATATAATTAGCATATAGATATAGTTATCAAGTTAGCATGGGGTTTGTGAGGTCCAGCTGATGTATTTAATTGGTATGGATGTAATTAGCAGGGGGCGTGACTGGTATACATACTTAAACAAGGAAACAGAAAATGGCAAACAAACTGTTCGTCATTATGGTATGAGGAAATGTGAGAGCTGTAATTACTGTAAATTTGTGGGTGACACTAATAACTTCAATGTCAATGGTACAGTGTACAAGCTTAAGGACAAATTTAACTGTAATTCCACCTTTGTAGTTTATTTAGCAAGGTGTAAATTTTGTCCTGCTTTCTACATTGGAAAAACAGAGCGAGACTTCGGGACAGGATATATGAACACCAATATGCAATTAATAAGCTAAAATTAGAGAACGCTTTAGCTAAACACATCTCTTATAACCGAGACTATGTTTTTAAGTTTATGATTATAGACCATGTTACATTTGATAGTAGGGGCAGCCCTAGACCCCTAAAATTAGAAGAACTGGAACTAACTTGGCAAGTTAGGCTGAATGCCTACAATCCACCTGGTATAAATGATTCTTGTTCCATAAGTAATATACTAAAATTAAAAAGTTTGGAGAGGTGAAATTTTGAATTTATTTGTAGTAACTACGTTAGTAATAGCTACTTATTGTATTATGTCACCTCTTGCTAACTTGGTTAGTGTTCCTACTAATAATATATGTAACAAAATAATGTAATAAGTTGGACTTGCGACTTTTTGTAGTTGGTTCTTTTGTGTAAACCATCTAGTCCTTTATCGTAGGCTTTGAAGTAGTCAATGTAGAGTTATAAGGTGTTTGAGTAAGTTTCCTTGTCTAGTTAAATTGTGGTTTCATTACAATTTACTTGCCTCTTGTTTTATTTTGTTATTTAAATGAATAGAGATGCTACTGTTTTTCATTTACTATTTTTTATTGTATGGTGTCTGTAAAAATCCTTTGCAATTTGTTAAGATGCTATTTAGCTTAATTGGTTAATTGCTAACCAGCTGCTTGTATAAAATGGTAGTTTTTGCTCACTTTGCTAATGTTTCTGATGAAGTTAGCCTATTTGAGGCTAACGAAAAGCAATTAAAATAGTTATCAGTATTAAACTTGTGGATTTTAGCCTTTCGGCTTCCTGTTGTCGTCTTACCAACAGTTTTATCTCCACAGCTTGATTCTATGAGTTCAGTGGACTTATACTAGTGTTTCACTATAGGTTGGAGTTCCTAGCAGCTTGCTGAACCTGTTTCTACTTTATTTCATTGGTATACATACTTGGATACTTGGTATAAACATAATTAGCATGGGGGAATGAGGATATATATATATACATATATATATATATATATATATATATATATATATATATATATATATATATATAAATAATTGCAGTATATAACTAGCAGGGGGTATGGGGGCACAGCTGGTACACAATTGATACAGATATAATTTGAGGAGATATGGGGGCACAACTTTTATTGGTGTAGATATAATTAGCAGGGGTTATAGAGTTAATACTGATATATAATTGGTATATATAATTATCAGGGTTATGGAGCACAGCTAAATGGCTAGATATAATTGGCAGGATGCATGAGTGGCACAGCTGGTATACACACACACACACACACACACACACACACACACACACACACACATATATATATATATATATATATATATATATATATATATATATATATATATATATATATATAATTGCTGTAGATATAAATAGTAGGGGAGATTAGGGCCACAGCTATAATTGGTATAAATATAGTTAGTAGGGTAATGGCCTGCACATCTGGTATATATATATATATATATATATCCATATATCTATATATATATATATATATATATATATATATATATATATATATATATATAGAGAGAGAGAGAGAGAGAGAGAGAAAGATACAAATCTATATATATACTGTTCATACTGGTAATGGACTACATCAGCAAACAGGTTGGAGGGGTCAGAGCAACAAAGCTGATGTGTGCAGACGATGTGGCAGTACAGGCAAACTCTGATCTAGAACTTCAGCAAAGGATAGGGGAATGGAATAAAAATCTGAAGGCACATGGAATGAAACTAAGCACAGATAAGACAGTGGTAATGGCAGCAGATTGGGGAAATCAGAAGAAGCTGAGAATAGAGATAGATGGGAAGATAGTGGAACAGGTAAACAGCTTCAAGTATCTGGGAGGAGTGGTTGAGGAGAAGGGTAGTCTGAATGAAGAGGTCAAAGCTAGAATCAGAGGGGCTGCAGCCAACTGGCATAGAGTATCAGGTGTAGTCTATGACAGAAGAATGCCAAAGAAGCTGAAAAGTAAGGTGTACAAGACAGTGGTGGTACCAGTACTACTGTATGGTACAGAAACCTGGGCAGTAAAGGCAGAACAGTTGAAGAAGCTAGAGGTGATAGAAATGAAGTGCCTGAGAAAGGTGGCAGGATGCACACTGCAGGACAGACGAAGAAATGAGGACATAAGAGCAGAAGCCAAAGTAGCTCCAATTGCAGAAAAGATCAAAGAGAACAGATTACGATGGTATGGGCACATGTGTAGAAAAGCAAAAGACAATCTGGTGAGGGAGATTTGGGACAGACAGGAAGAAGGTAAGAGGAAGCGAGGGCGTCCAGCAAAGAGGTGAATGGATTGTGTGAAAGAAGATCTGCGACAGGCAGGCATGAGTGTTGAAGAAGGCAGGAGAGTGGCACTGAATCGAGAGAGTTGGCGACAGTTAATACGATACCCCGACCCCATGTAAATGGGAAAAAGGGGGATGATGATGATGATGATGATGTGTATATATATATATATATATATATATATATATATATATATATATATATATATAGTTGCTATATATAAAATTAGCAAGGGTATGGGGGCATAGCTGGTGTATATAATTGGTATAAATATAATGAGCAGGGTGTATGGGGGCATAATTGGTATAAATAATTGGTATACATGTAATTATCAGGAGGTATGCAGATCCCAGCTGGTTTCCATAATTGTTATAGATATAATTAGCAGGGGGCACAGGTGGTATTTATAATTGGTATAGATATAATTAGTAAGGGGTATGGGAGGCAAAGCTGGTATAGATAACTGGTATAGATATAATTACCAGGGAGCATGGGGGCTTAGCTGGTATATGAGTAGTATAGAAATAATTAACAGGGGATATAGAGCCACAGCTTATATATATAACTAGTATAGATATAATTAGAGATGTTATGGGGCACAGCTCTTTTATATAACTTGTATGAATATAATTAGTAAGGGATAAGGTGGCTACAGTTGGTATATATAATTGGTATAGATATAATTAACAGGGGGTATAAGGGCACAGCTATTACATATAAGTGGTATAGATATAATTAGCAGGGGGTGTGGGGGCACAGCTGGTATATATACTTGACACAGATATAATGATCAGGGGTATGGTAGCACAGCTGGTACTGTATATATTATTGGTATAGATGTAATTAGCAGAGGGTTTGGTGACACACACCTGGTATAAATAATTGGCAGAGGTGTAATAAACAAAGCCTATGGGGGGGCAGAGCAGGTATATATAATTGGTAGATATAATCAGCAGGGGTATGAGGGCACAGGTGGTATATATAACTGGTATACATATAATTACCAGAGGGTATGGGGATCCCAGCTTGTTTGTATATCTGTTACAGATATAATTAGTGGGGGGGATGGTGGCCTCATCTGGTATATATAATTATAATACAGATATAGTTAGGAAGTTAGCAGGGGGGTTGGAGGGCCCTGCTAGTGTATATAGTTGGTATAGATATAATTAGCAGGGGGCCTAGATGGTATTTTTAATTAGTATATATATAATTAGTAAGGGGTATGGGAGGCAAAACTGGTATAGATAATTAGTAGAGATATATTTACCAGGGGGTATGGGGGCTCAGTTGGTATATATTTCTGGTATAGATATGATTAGCAGGGAGAATAGGTGGCACATCTGGTATATAAATTTGGTATAGATATAATTAGCAAGGGTATGGGGCACAGCTGGTACACATACTTGTTACAGATATACTAAGCAGGAGATATGGCGGCACAGCTGGTATATATAATTGGTATAGATATAATTCTAAGGAGTGTGAGCAGCACAGCTGATATGTACAATTTGTATAGATATAATTAGCAGGCTTAATGGGGGCAGAGTTGGTATACATAATTGGTATAGACATAATTAAGAGGAGATATGAGGGCACAGCTCATATATAATTGGTATTGATATTCTTAGCACAGGGTGAGGGGGCCACTGCTTGTATATATAATTGGTAGGGCTATAATTAACAAGGGATATGGGGTTACAGCTGGTATATATAATTTGTATAGATATAATTAGCAGGGGGTATGGGGTCAGTAATTTGCTAGAGAGTAATGGTGGCACAGCTGGTATTTATAATTGGTATAAATATATTTTGCAAGGGATTGGGGGCACATCTGTTATAGATATAATTTGTATAGATATAATTAGGAGGGTTCTGGGAGCAGAGCTGGTATATCTAATTGGTATAGATATAATTGCCAGATGGTATGCAGACACAGCTGGTATATATAATTGGTAAAGATATAATTAGCAAGGGGTTTGGGGATCCCAGCTCATTTATAAATTTGGTATAGATATAATTAGCAGGAGTAATGGTGGGATCTCGGCTGGTATATATAAAAGTATATAGATATACCTAGGAGGAAGTTTGGCGGGCCCAGCTTGCATATATAATTGGCATTGCTATAATTAGCAGGGTTTATGGGGCACAGTTCGTATACATAACTGGTATAGATATAATTAGAAGGGGATATGGGGGCACAGCTGATATATACAATTGGTATTGATATTCTTACCAGGGCGTATCAGGGGGCACGGGTCTATATTATAATAGCGAATGATCAAAAGATTGAATGCTGTTATATCGACCCCAAAACATTGAAAACTAAAAAGAGCGAAATATCAGAACAGCGATTTTTTTCCCAGGGAAAAAAATCGCAGTTCCCAAAAAAAACCAAAAAAAACCCACACTAAACAATATTTTAAGTGGGGGGCTTTGTCCCCCACACCCCCTACTTAAATATACTAACTCAGAGATTGCACTACAGTGCCAAAAATGGCAAAGTGACGGAAGCGGCCAAGCAACATCTTTCCCACATAATTAGCAGGGGGTATGGGGTCATAGCATGTACATATAATTTGTTTAGGTATAATTTGCAAGAGGGTAAAGGTGGCATAGCTGGTGTTTATAGTTTATATGTATATATTTTGCAAGGGAATGGAAGCACATCTGGTATAGATATAATTTGTATAGATATAATTAAGAGGGTTCTGGGGCCAGAGCTGGTATATCTAATTGGTATAGATATAATTGCCAGGTGGTATGGAGACACAGCTGGTGTATATAATTGGTATAGATATAATTAGCAGGGGGCTCAGATGGTATTTATAACTGGTGTATATATAATTAGTAAGGGGTATGGGAGGAAAAACTGGTATAGATAACTGGTACAGATATAATTGCCAGGCAGTATGAGGGCTCAGCTGGTATATATGAGCAGTATACAAATAATTAACAGGGGATATAGAGCCACAGCTTTTATATAAAACTAGTATAAATATAACTAGGGAGGTTATGGGGCACAGCTGGTATATGTAACTAGTATGGATATAATTAGCAAGGGATACGGTGGCTCCAGCTGGTATATGTAATTGATATAGCTATAATTAACAGGGGGTATAAGGGCACAGCTGGTATATATAATTGGTATAGATATAATTAGCAGGGGGTGTGGGGGCACAGCTGGTATATATACTTGACAGAGACATAATTAGCAGGGTGTACGGGGGCACAGCTGATATGCATAATTGGTATAGATGCAGTTAGCAGGGAGTATGGTGCCCAGCTGATATATAGGTTCATAGGTTCATAGGTTCATACTAGGCTATCTGCCCTAGGGCATTTATAAGCCTAGCCAGAGTGTGTTTGGCTTTTGCCACCCATTTTGAGGTTAGTATACTGTGCCTCTGTCTAAAAGTGACACAGAAGTGATAGCCGGGGTAAACCTACGATCTCCCATCCACTCATCAAGATTCCTCTTGAAGAGAGTCAATGTGGGACTCTGCCTAACCTGGACTGGGATTTTATTCCAGAGTGAAGGGAGCCTCTGGGTTATGAATCTGTCCCTCCAGCATGTCCTATTTATTTCAGTGCTGAGGTTCAAGTCTCTCGAGCGCGTAGCTCGATGGGATTTGGATTTTCTGAGGTGCAGCATGTCCATTAATTCCGGGTTGGACATGGCTTTATACATCAGGCACAGATCACTTCTGAGCAGGCGGTCATAAATAGCAGGAGGTATGGGGTCGCAGCTGATATATATATATATATATATATATATATATATATATATATATATATATATATATATATATATATATATATATATATATATATATAGTTGTTATAGAAATAATTAGCAGGGGGGTTGGGTACACAGCTGGTATATATAATTGTTATAGATATAATTAGCGGTGGGTATGGGGACACAGCTGGTATACATAACATGTTTAGATATAATTATTACAGGTGTGGAGGGCACATCTGGTATATATACATTGTATAGATATAATTAGAAGGGTGTATGGGGCACAGCTGGTATATATACTTTCTATAGATATAATTAACAGGGGGTGTGGGGGCACAGCTGGTATATACATGGAGCATAGATATAATTAGCAGTGGATACGGGGGCTCATCTGGTAAAGATAAATAGTATAGATACAATTAGTAGGGGTTATGGTCAGTCAGTGGTTTCCTCTCCAGTCCAGCTGGTGAATCTGGGAATTTTGAGGCAATGTTACAACTGTCTCATGTACATGGACAACTCTCTCCTCCTCCAAACAGGTTCAAATATATGTGAGAGATGCAACTATTTAGCCAAACTGGAGGCTGAGCTCTCTCATCTCAAAACTGGTGTAACCATTCAGGAGGAGAAGGTAACCTCACACAACACAATTCCAGTATCATATAGTCCCACCACATCAGCGAACCAAACACATAAATACACAAAAACATACTCGGAGGCTTTAAATAAAAATCTACCTAAGCAACAGAGACCTCCAAAGCAGACATCCAAGCAAACGCTACCTCAAAACAAAACACGCACAACACATAGCCCACAAAGTCAGTGTGCCAAGCAGCCACAGCCCTTAAGGTTGAATAACACACCTGATACTCTTGTAATAGGTGACTCTATTGTCAGACACACTGATGTCCCGCTCACCAGGCTGAATAAAGAGAAGGTCACGGTGAGCTGCCTGTCAGGTGCTAGGATCCGCCACATAACGCAAGCACTCAGGTCACTCCAAAGCAAATACAAATATGACTCAGTCATTGTACATGCTGGTGTGAATGACCTGAGACGTACCTCCCTGGACTACATGAAAAGAGACATAGAGGAGCTCACTGATCATGTAGCCCAGGCTGGTATGACCCTGACCTTGAGCAGCATCTTACCCTCACCTAGAATGATGCCACAGTACAAAGACAAAATGATCGATTTTAACAATTGGCTAAAATTTTGGTGTCATTCAAAGGGGATCCAGTGTCTGTCAGCTTGGGATGACATGCTCGACAAGCCACGTTGCTTCGCTAGGGACGGCTTGCACCTGTCACCACTGGGCTTTCGGATATTGGCAAAGGCTCTTGCCACCCCCATAGTGCCTTTTTTAGGCAAGGCTCAAAAGTCAAACCCACCCCCATAGACAGCACAAGGAACAAGAAACTATAGATATATTTAGCATGGGGTATGGAGGCACACTGGTATACACAATTGGTATAGATATAACTAGCAGGAGGTATGGTGGTACTGCTGGTAAATATAACTGGTATAGACATAATTAGCATGGTTATGGGAGCAAAGCTGGTATATATATATATATATATATATATATATATATATATATATAATTAGTAAAGATATAATTAGTATGTGATATGGGAGTACAGCCAGTATATATGAGTAATATAGAAATAATTAACAGGGGATAGGGAGGCACAGCTTTTATATATAACTAGTATAGATATAACTAGAAGGATTATGGGCACAGCTGGTATATATAACTAGTATGGACATAATTAGCAATGGATATGGTAGCTGCAGCTGGTATATATAATTGGTATAGATATAATTAGCAGGGAAAGTGGGGGCACAGCTGGTATATATAATTGCTATAGATATAATTAGCAGAGAGTATGGAGGCATAGTTGATGTATATATATATATATATATATATATATATATATATATATATATATATATATATATATATGTAATTGCTATAGATATAATTAGCAGGGGGGTTGGGGGCACAGGTGGTATATATAATTAGAAGGGTGTATGGGGACACAGCTGGTGTATTTAATTGGTATAGATGTAATTAATGGGGTATGGGGGCTCAGCTAGTATATATAACTGATACAGATATAGTTAGGAGGGGGTGTGTGGGCACTGCTATAATTGGTATTTATATAATTAGCAGGAAGTATGGTGGTGCAGCTGGTATATATAACTGGTATAGATATAGTTATC